>NC_092151.1:79289173-79589173 GCF_045791955.1 Oncorhynchus clarkii lewisi | reverse complement strand
GACTCTGTCAGAATGAGAGATGGAAAAGGGGAGAGAGGGACGTGGAGAAAAAGAGCAAGAGAGGAAAGGGGGAGTGTGTCGGGATATGGCAAAGAGAATGCAAGAATTCTCTTAGTCAACCTAACCAGTCTGACTGAAATGGGGAAATAAGGGCTTTTCTTTCTGTATTGCGTGTGTGTGTGACTATGTGTGTGTGTGTGTGTGTGTGTGTGTGTGTGTGTGTGTGTGTGTGTGTCTGTAACTCACCTCTCTGGTCATTGATAAACTCCTCCTTGCAGTTCTGCATCAGTCCGAGGATCCACTTGTGCTGGGCGTAGATACACTGCCAGGCAGGGTCCCCTGGTGCATGCAGGTCAGACAGATACCTGGAAGGAACACACACAGGTAAGAATTAGAATGTGGGCACAGCACTTCACAGGTGATGTTGTCAATGCTGACACACTCAGGTAAGAAATGGATTTAAAACAAACACTTCAACATGACACTTCAGATTTAAGTCTAAACCCAGCAACCTCCATCTCCTGTAGCCTTTGCCTTAACCTCATCTCCAAAACATCCCCAAACCCTCATCCCCGCCCCAACTCATCCCCCAAACCCTCCCAAACTCATCCCCAAAACCCTCATCCCCTCCCAAACTCATCCCCAAAACCCTCATCCTCTCCCAAACTCATCCCCAAAACCCTCATCCCCTCCCCAACTCATCCCCTCCCCAACTCATCCCCAAAACCCTCATCCCCTCCCCAACTCATCCCCAAAACCCGCATCCCCTCCCCAACTCATCCCCAAAACCCTCATCCCCTACCCACAGTCCTCTTCCCCACTACATTCCCTGTACATCACTCAGTACTGTGTGGGATAATCTCAAATGAGTGAGATACTCTCTACTCTCTCATTGTGGGCTGACACCATCACATAACAGGCAGACCCGACCAGACTAGAATCATTTGTTCCTCATTACAAGGGAACCTCCAGCCCCCAAACCCCTACAAGACACAACAAGCCAACTATTTGGATTCAAACATTATTCTTTTCCTTTCAAATAGTTTTTAGCATTCGATTAAGTCAGCCTGGATTTCCAGATGGGCACGGTTTGCCCATTTGGGACTATTCTGTTGGTTCCATTTTTAAATCAGGCAATTTCTATCAAGAGCAACTAAAATATTTGAAGGGAAACAAATACTGTATGAAACTATTTGAAACCATGTCTGACTTTACTCCACCACAACCCCCACCAGAGACCCCCTAGGTTCCCCCTAATGGGTGTAAGGTAAACAGGAGGTTTGGCATGGTGGATGTTTAAAGCCAGCTAGCTCTAATGTAATGTAGCAGGATGAAAGATGGCTGCTGTGATCGTGAGCTGCTCTCTCTGGTTCTGACGGGTCGTTCTGAGTAATAATAAACTATCACAGACCACAACTATGAGGATGGAGGGAGAGGAGGGAGAGGAGTAGAAGAGAACGAGGGAGCAGTAGAAGGGGGAAGAGAGAAAGATGGAGAGCGGAAAAGAGGAAAAAGGAGAGCGAGGGAGAGGGAAATAGAGTAATAAGGAGAGAAAGAGCGACAGACAGATGGTATTTAAGGAGAGACAGGGAAGTAAGAGAGAAAGCGAAAGAGCAAGCAAGGCTTTGTAGACAGGTATACAACGAGAGATAAACATATAGAAAGGGAGAGAGGCAGTGAGAATGGGGAGAATGTAACACACCGTCTTCCTGGCTACAGTACATATACATGAAGTTTACTGACACCTGATGTATCTCTTCTGGTCATGCAAGGTAGATGGCGTCTCCAGTAGTTTGTCCAGTAGCAGACTCCTCAGAGCCCCGATCCTAGTCTCCACCTCGGCATACACTATAGACAGACACACAGGAGGAGAGGATCACACTTACTCGGTTGCAGTACAGTATATGACCCACTGGCTCCAGGTCATCTACAAGTCTCTGCTAGGTAAAGCCCAGCCTTATCTCAGCTCACTGGTCACCATAGCAGCACCCACCCACCAAAGCCAATTCCTCCTTTGGCCGCCTTTCCTTCCAGTTCTCTGCTGCCAATGACTGGAACAAACTGCAAAAATCACTGAAGCTGGAGACTCATATCTCCCTCACTAGCTTTAAGCACAGATCACAGATCACTGCTCCTGTAAATAGCCCATCCAACTACCTCATCTCCATACTGTATTTATTTAATTATCTTGCACCTTTGCACCTCAGTATCTCTACTTGCACATTCATCTTCTGCACATCTACCATTCCAGTGTTTAATTGCTATATTGGAACTACTTTGCCACTATGGCCTATTTATTGCCTTACCTCCCTTATCTTTCCTCATTTGTACATAGACCTTTTCTACTGTATTATTGACTGTATGTTTGTTTATTCCATGTGTAACTGTGTTGTTGTTTGTGTCGAACTGCTTCGCTTTATCTTGGCCAGGTCGCAATTGCAAATGAGAACTTGTTCTCAACTAGCCTACCTGGTTAAATAAAGGTTAAAAAAAAAATTCACCGATCTCTTCACTTTATCCTACCTTTTTTAAAGACGGGGACCTCAGTGTTCCCAAACAGAGACTTGGCTTTCTCATAGTCGTTGATCACCACATCATAATCTCCCTGAGAGAGAACACAACAACATAATACTTTATGATTATAACATGTAGAGAACACAACAACATAATACTTTATGATTATAACATGTAGAGAACACAACAACATAATACTTTATGATTATAACATGTAGAGAACACAACAACATAATACTTTATGATTATAACATGTAGAGAACACAACAACATAATACTTTATGATTATAACATGTAGAGAACACAACAACATAATACTTTATGATTATAACATGTAGAGAGAACACAACAACATAATACTTTATGAATATAACATGTAGAGAACACAACAACATAATACTTTATGATTATAACATGTAGAGAACACAACAACATAATACTTTATGATTATAACATGTAGAGAACACAACAACATAATACTTTATGATTATAACATGTAGAGAGAACACAACAACATAATACTTTATGATTATAACATGTAGAGAACACAACAACATAATACTTTATGATTATAACATGTAGAGAACACAACAACATAAGACTTTATGATTATAACATGTAGAGAGAACACAACAACATAATACTTTATGATTATAACATGTAGAGAGAACACAACAACATAATAGTTTATGATTATAACATGTAGAGAACACAACAACATAATACTTTATGATTATAACATGTAGAGAACAACAACATAATACTTTATGAATATAACATGTAGAGAACACAACAACATAATACTTTATGATTATAACATGTAGAGAACACAACAACATAATACTTTATGATTATAACATGTAGAGAGAACACAACAACATAATACTTTATGAATATAACATGTAGAGAACACAACAACATAATACTTTATGATTATAACATGTAGAGAACAACAACATAATACTTTATGATTATAACATGTAGAGAACACAACAACATAATACTTTATGATTATAACATGTAGAGAACACAACAACATAATACTTTATGATTATAACATGTAGAGAACACAACAACATAATACTTTATGATTATAACATGTAGAGAACACAACAACATAATACTTTATGATTATAACATGTAGAGAACACAACAACATAATACTTTATGATTATAACATGTAGAGAGAACACAACAACATAATACTTTATGATTATAACATGTAGAGAGAACACAACAACATAATACTTTATGATTATAACATGTAGAGAACACAACAACATAATACTTTATGATTATAACATGTAGAAAGAACACAACAACATAATACTTTATGATTATAACATGTAGAGAACACAACAACATAATACTTTATGATTATAACATGTAGAGAACACAACAACATAATACTTTATGAATATAACATGTAGAGAACACAACAACATAATACTTTATGATTATAACATGTAGAGAACACAACAACATAATACTTTATGATTATAACATGTAGAGAACACAACAACATAATACTTTATGATTATAACATGTAGAGAACACAACAACATAATACTTTATGATTATAACATGTAGAGAACACAACAACATAATACTTTATGATTATAACATGTAGAGAACACAACAACATAATACTTTATGATTATAACATGTAGAGAACACAACAACATAATACTTTATGAATATAACATGTAGAGAACACAACAACATAATACTTTATGATTATAACATGTAGAGAACACAACAACATAATACTTTATGATTATAACATGTAGAGAACACAACAACATAATACTTTATGATTATAACATGTAGAGAACACAACAACATAATACTTTATGATTATAACATGTAGAGAACACAACAACATAATACTTTATGATTATAACATGTAGAGAACACAACAACATAATACTTTATGATTATAACATGTAGAGAACACAACAACATAATACTTTATGATTATAACATGTAGAGAGAACACAACAACATAATACTTTATGATTATAACATGTAGAGAACACAACAACATAATACTTTATGATTATAACATGTAGAGAACACAACAACATAATACTTTATGATTATAACATGTAGAGAACACAACAACATAATACTTTATGATTATAACATGTAGAGAACAACAACATAATACTTTATGATTATAACATGTAGAGAGAACACAACAACATAATACTTTATGATTATAACATGTAGAGAGAACACAACAACATAATACTTTATGATTATAACATGTAGAGAACACAACAACATAATACTTTATGATTATAACATGTAGAGAACACAACAACATAATACTTTATGATTATAACATGTAGAGAACACAACAACATAATACTTTATGATTATAACATGTAGAGAGAACACAACAACATAATACTTTATGATTATAACATGTAGAGAGAACACAACAACATAATACTTTATGATTATAACATGTAGAGAGAACACAACAACATAATACTTTATGATTATAACATGTAGAGAACACAACAACATAATACTTTATGATTATAACATGTAGAGAACACAACAACATAATACTTTATGATTATAACATGTAGAGAGAACACAACAACATAATACTTTATGATTATAACATGTAGAGAGAACACAACAACATAATACTTTATGATTATAACATGTAGAGAACACAACAACATAATACTTTATGATTATAACATGTAGAGAACACAACAACATAATACTTTATGATTATAACATGTAGAGAACACAACAACATAATACTTTATGATTATAACATGTAGAAAGAACACAACAACATAATACTTTATGAATATAACATGTAGAGAACAAAACAACATAATACTTTATGATTATAACATGTAGAGAGAACACAACAACATAATACTTTATGATTATAACATGTAGAGAACACAACAACATAATACTTTATGATTATAACATGTAGAGAACACAACAACATAATACTTTATGATTATAACATGTAGAGAGAACACAACAACATAATACTTTATGATTATAACATGTAGAGAGAACACAACAACATAATACTTTATGATTATAACATGTAGAGAACAACAACATAATACTTTATGATTATAACATGTAGAGAGAACACAACAACATAATACTTTATGAATATAACATGTAGAGAACACAACAACATAATACTTTATGATTATAACATGTAGAGAACACAACAACATAATACTTTATGATTATAACATGTAGAGAACACAACAACATAATACTTTATGATTATAACATGTAGAGAACAGAACAACATAATACTTTATGATTATAACATGTAGAGAACACAACAACATAATACTTTATGATTATAACATGTAGAGAACACAACAACATAATACTTTATGATTATAACATGTAGAGAGAACACAACAACATAATACTTTATGATTATAACATGTAGAGAACACAACAACATAATACTTTATGATTATAACATGTAGAGAACACAACAACATAATACTTTATGATTATAACATGTAGAGAACAAAACAACATAATACTTTATGATTATAACATGTAGAGAACACAACAACATAATACTTTATGATTATAACATGTAGAGAACACAACAACATAATACTTTATGATTATAACATGTAGAGAACACAACAACATAATACTTTATGATTATAACATGTAGAGAACACAACAACATAATACTTTATGATTATAACATGTAGAGAACACAACAACATAATACTTTATGATTATAACATGTAGAGAGAACACAACAACATAATACTTTATGATTATAACATGTAGAGAACAAAACAACATAATACTTTATGATTATAACATGTAGAGAACACAACAACATAATACTTTATGATTATAACATGTAGAGAACAACAACATAATACTTTATGATTATAACATGTAGAGAGAACACAACAACATAATACTTTATGATTATAACATGTAGAGAACACAACAACATAATACTTTATGATTATAACATGTAGAGAGAACACAACAACATTAAACTCTCACTGTAACAATATCACATTTGTTGAATTTTGTAACACAGAGAAAAAGCTACAGTGGACAAGAACATGTCAAGATGAGACTCTAGCATTGTAAACTGAATACACCATACACACATTCAGGCCTCTGTAGCACCACCTTCTGGATACTGTACTTAATGATGAGCGACAGATAGAGAGAGGTGTGTATGCTGTGTGTGTACATAGAAATGTGTGTGTGTGTGTGTGTTAGTGTATCTGTCTATCTGTGTGTGTATGATGGGCACCTTGTGTATGTTGCACTCTTTGTTGAGGGGCAGGTGTGTGTGTGTGTCTGTTCTGTATACCTTGTGTGTGTTTCGTTCAATGTTGAGCGGCAGGTTAAAGAGGAACTTGAAGCGCTGCAGAACATTGAGGGCGTTACGTGTTGAGTCAGCTTTATCCTTCCTCCCCAAAACCTCCTGGAACAGAGTGTCTGCTGTATCACTGGCTCCTGAGATGGGGGGAGGGGGGTAGAGAGAAGGAAGGAAAGAGAGAGAAAGGGCGAGTATCAAAAAAAAAATCAAGATTTTTTTTTCTACTAATACATATTATCTTTCAGGCGAGAATCTGATTTCCCTCTGTGGCCTGTGTGCCAGGAAGCTGTGTGCCAGGAAGCTGTGTGCCAGGAAGCTACCTGAACTAGGCAGAGGTAGAGAGAGAGAGTCAGTAAGGAGAGCATGACAGCTATCTCTCAGTCTTTCCTTCTCTCTCCCTCCCAGGGCCATTCACACACTACTCTCCGGCTTTGTGGGTGGCCTCGGATGTGCCGGCAAAAAAAGAAAAAACAAGGACTCGCTAAAATGATTTTAATCAGAAAAAGGGGTTAGCCCTCTCGCCCCCACCACACCAAATCTCAAAAGGAAAAACATTGAAACAGCGAACAGAGAAATATTTCACATTTTTCACTCCCCACTCTGGGCTCTGACTGACGAGTTGTCATGCTGTTTTGATATTTCGGGGGGATGTTTGTGATTGTGTAGACCCACTGGTGTGTGTGGTGACTGGAGGGTGGGGGAGGGGTGGCTCGGTTACTCTCGGGCTGAAGGCCCACATGTAGGGAGTTATGGAGGTGTGCGGTTGCTGAGCTCTCGGCTGTGGGCCCACATGTATGTCTGTCTGGGGCTGTGGGCCCACATGTATGTCTGTCTGGGGCTGTGGGCCCACATGTATGTCTGTCTGGGGCTGTGGGCCCACATGTATGTCTGTCTGGGGCTGTGGGCCCACATGTATGTCTGTCTGGGGCTGTGGGCCCACATGTATGTCTGTCTGGGGCTGTGGGCCCACATGTATGTCTGTCTGGGGCTGTGGGCCCACATGTATGTCTGTCTGGGGCTGTGGGCCCACATGTATGTCTGTCTGGGGCTGTGGGCCCACATGTATGTCTGTCTGGGGCTGTGGGCCCACATGCGTGTCTGTCTGGGGCTGTGGGCCCACATGCGTGTCTGTCTGGGGCTGTGGGCCCACATGCGTGTCTGTCTGGGGCTGTGGGCCCACATGCGTGTCTGTCTGGGGTTGTGGGCCCACATGTATGTCTGTCTGAGGCTGTGGGGATGAAAGCAGCGTCCGGGAGGGAGGTATATTTACCTTCAACCCTGAGGACATGTTTATTGATGCTCCATTATAAGAGTCACATTATCATGTATGAGATGGGAGACAGGGACAGAGGATCTAGCTGGAAGAGACGCTCTACAGAAAGGGAAAAACGAACACACACAACGTGGTGTGTGTGAGATAATTGGTGGGTGGCGAGGAGGCGAAACAGATTGATAGTTAAGTAGGTGGTGTTTTCTGAAGAAACTTCCTGCTAAGTGGACTTCCTATAGAGATAGAAGGTAGTCTAAACAATGTCAGCTGGGATGATGTCTGCCTTCAGATTACAATACATACTACTGATTTGACTTGACCTATGAATTGGTGTATGTTCCAACTGAGAGGTAGAGATATTAACAGAGAGTGAATAGATGGATGGATGATGGATGAATGAACAGATGGGTGGACGGATGCATATTGAAGATGTATGGATGGATAGAAAGATGGAAGGCTTACTGTTGAGGACATTCTCCAGGCGCTGTGTCATGGAGCCCTCCACCTTCTCTGTCCCATCAGACTCCAATCTCTGGTGGATCGCTGTAAAATAACAATAGTGTTTTATTCAACACCGTGACTAGCTGTCATGAATGCTACAATTATTCTGTTCAATCAAAGGAGACAAGAAAAAAATCTGAGCTCTGAATTCAGTATCAAATCACTGAATTAAAGCAGCACAGACTCAGATATAGAGACACATTGAGAAAGATAAAGAGAGATAGAGTTATTCAACTTATTTTAAGGTCTCTGTGTGTTCTGTAATCCCAGAGTGCCTCTACTGCTCAATCTAACATGCGTAATTATGAGATTCCAATTTGAGGAACTGAAGTTAAAACAATAAACAGCCTCTCTGCCCCAGTGGCTTCTGTCGGACTCTGACCACGCCCCTCTCAACCGTTCCCACGCCAACCACTGACCTGACCACAGCTACTGTAACTGATCCACTTGACCTAACCTGACTGAATTGGTACCCCCAATCAACATCCACTCCAGATCAGCATTTGATGTTCCATTGGGGGCCTTTGTAACATGCCTGGAAAATAATCTAGGTGATCCATTTTGAACATAGACTGTAGATACTGTGCACCCAAAGACCAAGAGACTCCCAGAGGAAATGTAAATCAAAATGTTTTATCAGTTGGGGGAATAATATTTGGGTGAGGAGAGCTGACTGAAAGGCACTATTTCTACTGCTGAGAGGGATGCTGCTTGTGTCAGGTTGACTATACAACACTAATGAATAAAGATCTGGGGGGGTCCACAGTCCAACATCAACACTGAGTAGGAAATAGTGCTGGTGTGGTAAGGCAAGGAGAAGTAGATGAAAGGTAGAGTGTAAAAGGTGAGAAAAGGAGAAGAAAAGGAGATAGAAGAGAGAATTGGTCTGGAGTAATTCATGTGTGTGTGTGAGAGTGAGTGAGTATCAGAGCTGCTCAAATGACTGTAGTGGGGCAGCTGGGTGCTGAGAGGGGCAGTGAGCGTTGATTGAGGGGGGAGAGGAGAGGGGCAGAGAGAAGATGGCGAGGGGGGGGGGGGGAGATGGAGAGGGGGAGAGAGAAGAGGAGAAGATGGAGGGTGGGAGAGAAGATAGAGGAGAGGAGTTGGGGAGAGAGTAGGTTGAGAGGAGAGGATGGAGGGGGGGGGGAGTAGGATTAGAGGACAGGATGGAGGGGGAGAGAAGAAAGAGGGGAGGCTAGGGTACGAGACGAGAAACACTGACACAAGAGAAAAGGGATGTCATCCCCCTTTCAAGCCCCCTTTCCTTATTCTCTGCTTTTCACCACTCACCCTCATTCGCTCCACTGAACACAACGACTGTCAGCTAAAACAGAACAAAGCGAGAGAAAAGGAACGAAGGAAGGAAAAAGAGAAAGGGGAGAGAGAGTTCTGTAAATAAATGTGGGTCCTGTTCTGAAAGACGGGAGCCTTGAGGCAGAGAGGCTGAGGTATTCCTGAACCTCACTAATCAAACATGCCATCATATCATGGCTGCCTAAATTGACACGGACATCACTGAACCAACGCAAGCAGAATGGCCAGAGGACATTCAGAGAGCCAGGGCAGGAACCATATAATTACTTAGCCTACAGACAGAAACAGGGAGACCAGAGGTTTTATGGAAGAATAATGCCATCTGCTCTGAAAAGTATAGAGTAGAGGGAAGTCTAGTGTATTGTACAAACACACACCCCCAGGGTCCTGGTTTTTGTCTCTGCGGAGACCCCCGTGCCCCCTGCCAGCTGTGTGTCCTCTCTGTCTGTCACACATACTCGCTGCCGCGGTCATGACGTCACGGCTAACCTAAACACCCCAACAGCCTCCAGATAACACACACCACACACACACACACGCGAGCGGAGGAAGAGACACAGGCAGCCCCCACTCAGCTTCCTGGAACCCATTGAAAAGAATGGATCCAAAATAAAAATACAGCCTCCCTGGGTTCTGAAGTTGGAGATGTTTTGACTCCTGACTATGCACCGGAGTTGGAGGTTCAGAGCGTCGGGAATACGGCCCTGGGAAATATGGGATTTTGGAACACGGTAGCGGTGGTCCGTTTCCTGTATCGCAGGGCCACTTCCTTTTCACACAACAATGAAAGACATCAAATTTCATAATTCTTCTGAGGCCCCCCTGCAAAAAGAAGGAACCCGGCCTCTCTGTCAATCAGTGAGCCAGTTAGTCAGTCAGCCAGGTCTCAGAAGACCCCTGTGAAACATGGTTCAGTTTGTCAGCGGATCAGCCTAACCAAACAGTTCCCAACTATGACTATGAACTATGAACCCCCTCATGCCTTTCAACAGCCTGTCTGCTCAGGGTCAAACAGAGAGTTTAGAGAACTATTCCTTCACTTCCTGTTTTACCCAGTCCCTGGTCCACTGGGTGGGTGACCCTAGACACCGAGGTCGTCTGACCTTTGACCTCAAGTAACCCCTCGATCTACCCTCCTCTTCTCTGTCACTATGTATCTACAAGTCTCAGTCTAATAGAGAAGGGGAGCCGTGTAGGAAGGGTGTAGTAAGCATGTTTAGGGAGCAACAGTTGGCTGTAGTTTCCATTCCCTAAATGGAGAGAGCTTATCACTGTCCACAACACTACACGCACTGAGGTTAGCATTTGGCCTAGCCACTGCACTAACCAAACTAGCCATAAATAGTGCTGTGGGATGAGGATGGGTGGGGTTAGCCAGTTAGTGCCTGGTGCTAAACTGTGTGTTTAAACCCAGCAGGGAAACACACACCGACATTATTACTGAGACGTCAGAGGCAAGTGCACACGCGCACACACACATTTCTGTTGGAGGAGATGAAATGAGAAGAGAGGAAGGAATGAAGAGGGCAAGACAAAAGAGACAAAGTAGAGAGTGATGATAACAGGAGAGAGAAGAGGAGAAAGAGAAGAACCTCATGGATTCTCAAAACACACCACTTGTTTAAAACATTTCTGGTAGAACAGAACTAATTTCATTTTCCAGATTTGGTCCATGCAGAGACATTCCTTCCTTATTTCCACACTGCGATCCCCACTCCCCTGCTCTCTCTTAATAATAAAACACCAGTGGCTTTTACGAGAGCCATCAATAAAATTCTCACATGCAGCCAGAAGAGAAAATAAACTGAGGAGACTAAAAATAAAAGCCATTAAATGGTGATTAAGTGAGCTGGAAGCACCACAGGCTAAACAGCTATTAGTACCGTGCCACTTTTAATGTAACACATGCTGAACACAGAGCACACACGCTCAGACGCAGACACACACGCTCAGAAGCACAGACACAGACACAGACACACACACACACACACGCTCAGACACACAGACCCTTCATTTTTAATTTCCTTTAAATGTGTACAGCAACACCTGAAGTAGAGCTAATTTAGAATGACTCAGACGACTTGCCAAACATGGAGAGAGACAGACAAAGAAAGGATTCACAGTTTTGCGGACAGCTGTGCTAACTGGACCTGGCAGTGAGCAACTGCTGGAGCCGCCAAGTGCCGTCTGGTTCAGAACAAGATGGCTGGCACATTACTAAAGCTTACCCTGACCATACCTGACTATTGTATGTAACTTGAACCATACATCAAGCTTACTATCCATACCAGAACTAGCACTGAGACATTCTCAATAACCAAAACAAACAAGGGCCTCAGATTCATCTCCCTAAAAACAGACATAATCACAGGACTATGTGCTGTAAGGTACGTCATACTCATTCCACGGAGGGCCGAGGTTCTGCGGGTTTTCGCTCCACCCTCGTACTTGATTGATGAATTAAGGTCACTAATTAGTAAGGAACTCCCCTTACCTGGTTGTCTAGGTCTTAATTGAAAGTAAAAATGTAAAACCTGCAGACACTCGGCCCTCCGTGGAATGAGCTTGACAGCCGTGCTGTAAGGAGGCAGAATATACTCTCAAACCTTTACAGTGAAGTACAGCCTAATGACACAGGTCAATTGACTTGTCATCTTATGGTCTATTGCTTCCTGGTTCACAGGCCATGAGTCCATCTGAGGGTGCATTATTTCCTGGGTCACTGAGGACACCTGCTCTTCCCATTTTGGCTCATAATGGGCACGCTCAGCAGAGTGAACGTGAGAAAGGGACTGTATTGTTCCCCTCGGTCATATTAGGGCCGTTATCATCCCTATTGCTCTGGCCTGCATTGTGTTGCCCTGCTCCGTTTATTTAGATTCAGACGCTAACAATGAAAACATTGCCTCGGATTCGGACCCCCCTGCTCCACCCGGGCACAAACATTACATACGGAAAGCAATCATAATAATGACTGAAACATATAAATAGTCAGGGGAAGTAACTGAGTGGCTATGAGGGGAATTAGAGTAAACAGACAAAAATATGACTGATAAAGTTGAACAATTGATTTGACTGAGCTACCTGGCAGAGCGACAGCAGTCAAAATGTTACCTCAGAGTTATCAGAGAGTGAATCAGAAAGGCCATGGGAGTGTGTGTGCGTCTGTTTGGGTATACATGTGTGTGTATGCGTGTGCATATGTCTCAGTGTGTATGTTAGTTGGTGTGTGTGTATTTGTGTAATGAACGGTTCTAATAGGAAAGCAGTACAGAACTAGATGGCCCTGCTACAGGCAGCACTGTGATTGACATGTGAGAGCTGATGCCGTTTTAATGAAGATGTTGTGGTTGGCTAGCGCAACTGTGGTACACTGTGGTGGAGTGGTGCTCTGCTCACACACACATGCCTCTTTAATCAACCACTGCTAGACCACACTGCGTGACCGTGTGCATGCCCAAATCCTGTGCCCCAGCACATTGACTCTGCACCGGTATCCCCTGCATATAGCCTCATTACTGTTATTTTACTGTTAACTTTCATTATTTGATATTTTTCTATTTTCTATTTGTAATATTTTATTTAAGCAAATACATTAACACTTATTTTTCTTAAAACTGCATTGTTGGTTAAGGGCTTGTATAAGTAAGCATTTCCCTGCTGTGTTCGGCATATGTGACAAATAAAATTGGATTTGATTTACACACACAACAGGAAAACCCAGGAGCTGCAGAGACGTGGTCATAGGCACACAAACACACCCCAGAATCACACACACTTTTCAGAAAACACACCAGGCAATAAACACCCACATACACACAAACCTAGAGGCCAGCTTCCACACGTCCATCAGAGTTCTGAGGAATGGTCAGGAAGTCCTTAGATTACATGCTCACTGTTAAACACCACACTAATGATATCCCAAACCATACCTGTCTTATTCTAACTCCCACTGTAATACACCACACTAATGATATCCCAAACCATACCTGTCTTATTCTAACTCCCACTGTAATACACCACACTAATGATATCCCAAACCATACCTGTCTTATTCTAACTCACACTGTAAAACACCACACTAATGATATCTCAAACCATACATGTCTTATTCTAACTCCCACTATAATACACCACACTAATGATATCCCAAACCATACCTGTCTTATTCTAACTCCCACTGTAATACACCACACTAATGATATCTCAAACCATACCTGTCTTATTCTAACTCCCACTGTAATACACCACACTAATGATATCCCAAACCATACCTGTCTTATTCTAACTCCTGTCTTATTCTAACTCCCACTGTAATACACCACACTAATGATATCCCAAACCATACCTGTCTTATTCTAACTCCTGTCTTATTCTAACTCCCACTGTAATACACCACACTAATGATATCCCAAACCATACCTGTCTTATTCTAACTCCTGTCTTATTCTAACTCCCACTGTAAAACACCACACTAATGATATCTCAAACCATACCTGTCTTATTCTAACTCCCACTGTAATACACCACACTAATGATATCTCAAACCATACCTGTCTTATTCTAACTCCCACTGTAATACACCACACTAATGATATCCCAAACCATACCTGTCTTATTCTAACTCCTGTCTTATTCTAACTCCCACTGTAATACACCACACTAATGATATCCCAAACCATACCTGTCTTATTCTAACTCCTGTCTTATTCTAACTCCCACTGTAAAACACCACACTAATGATATCCCAAACCATACCTGTCTTATTCTAACTCCTGTCTTATTCTAACTCCCACTGTAATACACCACACTAATGATATCTCAAACCATACCTGTCTTATTCTAACTCCTGTCTTATTCTAACTCCCACTGTAATACACCACACTAATGATATCCCAAACCATACCTGTCTTATTCTAACTCCCACTGTAAAACACCACACTAATGATATCCCAAACCATACCTGTCTTATTCTAACTCCCACTGTAATACACCACACTAATGATATCCCAAACCATACCTGTCTTATTCTAACTCCCACTGTAATACACCACACTAATGATATCCCAAACCATACCTGTCTTATTCTAACTCCTGTCTTATTCTAACTCCCACTGTAATACACCACACTAATGATATACCAAACCATACCTGTCTTATTCTAACTCCCACTGTAATACACCACACTAATGATATCCCAAACCATACCTATCTTATTCTAACTCCCACTATAAAACACCACACTAATGATATACCAAACCATACCTGTCTTATTCTAACTCCTGTCTTATTCTAACTCCCACTGTAATACACCACACTAATGATATCCCAAACCATACCTGTCTTATTCTAACTCCCACTATAAAACACCAGACTAATGATATCCCAAACCATACCTGTCTTATTCTAACTCCCACTGTAAAACACCACACTAATGATATCCCAAACCATACCTGTCTTATCCTAACTCCCACTGTAATACACCACACTAATGATATCCCAAACCATACCTGTCTTATTCTAACTCCCACTGTAATACACCACACTAATGATATCTCAAACCATACCTGTCTTATTCTAACTCCCACTGTAATACACCACACTAATGATATCCCAAACCATACCTGTCTTATTCTAACTCCCACTGTAATACACCACACTAATGATATCCCAAACCATACCTGTCTTATTCTAACTCCCACTGTAATACACCACACTAATGATATCCCAAACCATACCTGTCTTATTCTAACTCCCACTGTAATACACCACACTAATGATATCCCAAACCATACCTGTCTTATTCTAACTCCCACTGTAATACACCACACTAATGATATCCCAAACCATACCTGTCTTATTCTAACTCCCACTGTAATACACCACACTAATGATATCTCAAACCATACCGGTCTTATTCTAACTCCTGTCTTATTCTAACTCCCACTGTAATACACCACACTAATGATATCTCAAACCATACCTGTCTTATTCTAACTCCCACTGTAAAACACCACACTAATGATATCCCAAACCATACCTGTCTTATTCTAACTCCCACTGTTAAACACCACACTAATGATATCTCAAACCATACCTGTCTTATTCTAACTCCCACTGTAAAACACCACACTAATGATATCCCAAACCACACCTGTCTTATTCTAACTCCCACTGTAATACACCACACTAATGATATACCAAACCATACCTGTCTTATTCTAACTCCCACTGTAATACACCACACTAATGATATCTCAAACCATACCGGTCTTATTCTAACTCCTGTCTTATTCTAACTCCCACTATAATACACCACACTAATGATATCCCAAACCACACCTGTCTTATTCTAACTCCCACTGTAATACACCACACTAATGATATCCCAAACCATACCTGTCTTATTCTAACTCCCACTGTAATACACCACACTAATGATATCTCAAACCATACCTGTCTTATTCTAACTCCCACTGTAATACACCACACTAATGATATCTCAAACCATACCTGTCTTATTCTAACTCCCACTGTAAAACACCACACTAATGATATCCCAAACCATACCTGTCTTATTCTAACTCCCACTGTAATACACCACACTAATGATATCCCAAACCATACCTGTCTTATTCTAACTCCCACTGTAATACACCACACTAATGATATCCCAAACCATACCTGTCTTATTCTAACTCCCACTATAAAACACCACACTAATGATATACCAAACCATACCTGTCTTATTCTAACTCCTGTCTTATTCTAACTCCCACTGTAATACACCACACTAATGATATACCAAACCATACCTGTCTTATTCTAACTCCCACTGTAATACACCACACTAATGATATCTCAAACCATACCGGTCTTATTCTAACTCCTGTCTTATTCTAACTCCCACTATAATACACCACACTAATGATATCCCAAACCACACCTGTCTTATTCTAACTCCCACTGTAAAACACCACACTAATGATATCTCAAATCATACCTGTCTTATTCTAACTCCACTGTAATACACCACACTAATGATATCCCAAACCATACCTGTCTTATTCTAACTCCCACTGTAAAACACCACACTAATGATATCCCAAACCATACCTGTCTTATTCTAACTCCCACTGTAATACACCACACTAATGATATACCAAACCATACCTGTCTTATTCTAACTCCCACTGTAATACACCACACTAATGATATCCCAAACCATACCTGTCTTATTCTAACTCCCACTATAAAACACCAGACTAATGATATCCCAAACCATACCTGTCTTATTCTAACTCCCACTGTAATACACCACACTAATGATATACCAAACCATACCTGTCTTATTCTAACTCCCACTGTAATACACCACACTAATGATATCCCAAACCATACCTGTCTTATTCTAACTCCCACTGTAATACACCACACTAATGATATCTCAAACCATACCGGTCTTATTCTAACTCCTGTCTTATTCTAACTCCCACTATAATACACCACACTAATGATATCCCAAACCACACCTGTCTTATTCTAACTCCCACTATAAAACACCACACTAATGATATCTCAAACCATACCTGTCTTATTCTAACTCCTGTCTTATTCTAACTCCCACTGTAAAACACCACACTAATGATATCTCAAACCATACCTGTCTTATTCTAACTCCCACTGTAATACACCACACTAATGATATCCCAAACCATACCTGTCTTATTCTAACTCCCACTGTAATACACCACACTAATGATATCCCAAACCATACCTGTCTTATTCTAACTCCCACTGTAATACACCACACTAATGATATCCCAAACCATACCTGTCTTATTCTAACTCCCACTGTAAAACACCACACTAATGATATCCCAAACCATACCTGTCTTATTCTAACTCCCACTGTAATACACCACACTAATGATATCTCAAACCATACCTGTCTTATTCTAACTCCCACTGTAATACACCACACTAATGATATCCCAAACCATACCTGTCTTATTCTAACTCCCACTGTAATACACCACACTAATGATATCCCAAACTATACCTGTCTTATTCTAACTCCCACTGTAATACACCACACTAATGATATCCCAAACCATACCTGTCTTATTCTAACTCCCACTGTAATACACCACACTAATGATATCCCAAACCATACCTGTCTTATTCTAACTCCCACTGTAATACACCACACTAATGATATCCCAAACCATACCTGTCTTATTCTAACTCCCACTGTAATACACCACACTAATGATATCCCAAACCATACCTGTCTTATTCTAACTCCCACTGTAAAACACCACACTAATGATATCTCAAACCATACCTGTCTTATTCTAACTCCCACTGTAATACACCACACTAATGATATCCCAAACCATACCTGTCTTATTCTAACTCCCACTGTAATACACCACACTAATGATATCCCAAACCATACCTGTCTTATTCTAACTCCCACTGTAAAACACCACACTAATGATATCCCAAACCATACCTGTCTTATTCTAACTCCTGTCTTATTCTAACTCCCACTGTAATACACCACACTAATGATATCCCAAACCATACCTGTCTTATTCTAACTCCCAATGTAATACACCACACTAATGATATCTCAAACCATACCGGTCTTATTCTAACTCCTGTCTTATTCTAACTCCCACTATAATACACCACACTAATGATATCCCAAACCACACCTGTCTTATTCTAACTCCCACTGTAAAACACCACACTAATGATATCTCAAACCATACCTGTCTTATTCTAACTCCCACTATAAAACACCACACTAATGATATCCCAAACCATACCTGTCTTATTCTAACTCCCACTGTAATACACCACACTAATGATATCTCAAACCATACCTGTCTTATTCTAACTCCCACTGTAATACACCACACTAATGATATCTCAAACCATACCGGTCTTATTCTAACTCCCACTGTAATACACCACACTAATGATATCTCAAACCATACCTGTCTTATTCTAACTCCCACTGTAATACACCACACTAATGATATCTCAAACCATACCTGTCTTATTCTAACTCCCACTGTAAAACACCACACTAATGATATCCCAAACCATATCTGTCTTATTCTAACTCCTGTCTTATTCTAACTCCCACTGTAATACACCACACTAATGATATCCCAAACCATACCTGTCTTATTCTAACTCCCACTGTAATACACCACACTAATGATATCCCAAACCATACCTGTCTTATTCTAACTCCCACTGTAAAACACCACACTAATGATATCCCAAACCATACCTGTCTTATTCTAACTCCCACTGTAATACACCACACTAATGATATCCCAAACCATACCTGTCTTATTCTAACTCCCACTGTAATACACCACACTAATGATATCCCAAACCATACCTGTCTTATTCTAACTCCCACTGTAATACACCACACTAATGATATCCCAAACCATACCTGTCTTATTCTAACTCCCACTGTAATACACCACACTAATGATATCCCAAACCATACCTGTCTTATTCTAACTCCCACTGTAATACACCACACTAATGATATCCCAAACCATACCTGTCTTATTCTAACTCCCACTGTAATACACCACACTAATGATATCCCAAACCATACCTGTCTTATTCTAACTCCCAATGTAATACACCACACTAATGATATCTCAAACCATACCGGTCTTATTCTAACTCCTGTCTTATTCTAACTCCCACTATAATACACCACACTAATGATATCCCAAACCACACCTGTCTTATTCTAACTCCCACTGTAAAACACCACACTAATGATATCTCAAACCATACCTGTCTTATTCTAACTCCCACTATAAAACACCACACTAATGATATCCCAAACCATACCTGTCTTATTCTAACTCCCACTGTAATACACCACACTAATGATATCTCAAACCATACCTGTCTTATTCTAACTCCCACTGTAATACACCACACTAATGATATCTCAAACCATACCTGTCTTATTCTAACTCCCACTGTAATACACCACACTAATGATATCCCAAACCATACCTGTCTTATTCTAACTCCCACTGTAATACACCACACTAATGATATCTCAAACCATACCTGTCTTATTCTAACTCCCACTGTAATACACCACACTAATGATATCCCAAACCATACCTGTCTTATTCTAACTCCTGTCTTATTCTAACTCCCACTGTAATACACCACACTAATGATATCTCAAACCATACCTGTCTTATTCTAACTCCCACTGTAATACACCACACTAATGATATCCCAAACCATACCTGTCTTATTCTAACTCCCACTATAAAACACCACACTAATGATATCTCAAACCATACCTGTCTTATTCTAACTCCCACTGTAATACACCACACTAATGATATCTCAAACCATACCTGTCTTATTCTAACTCCCACTGTAATACACCACACTAATGATATCTCAAACCATACCTGTCTTATTCTAACTCCCACTGTAATACACCACACTAATGATATCTCAAACCATACCTGTCTTATTCTAACTCCCACTGTAATACACCACACTAATGATATCTCAAACCATACCTGTCTTATTCTAACTCCCACTGTAATACACCACACTAATGATATCCCAAACTATACCTGTCTTATTCTAACTCCTGTCTTATTCTAACTCCCACTATAAAACACCACACTAATGATATCTCAAACCATACCTGTCTTATTCTAACTCCTGTCTTATTCTAACTCCCACTGTAAAACACCACACTAATGATATCTCAAACCATACCTGTCTTATTCTAACTCCCACTGTAATACACCACACTAATGATATCTCAAACCATACCTGTCTTATTCTAACTCCCACTGTTAAACACCACACTAATGATATCCCAAACCATACCTGTCTTATTCTAACTCCTGTCTTATTCTAACTCCCACTGTAATACACCACACTAATGATATACCAAACCATACCTGTCTTATTCTAACTCCCACTGTAATACACCACACTAATGATATCCCAAACCATACCTGTCTTATTCTAACTCCCACTGTAATACACCACACTAATGATATCCCAAACCATACCTGTCTTATTCTAACTCTCACTATAAAACACCACACTAATGATATCTCAAACCATACCTGTCTTATTCTAACTCCCACTGTAAAACACCACACTAATGATATCTCAAACCATACCTGTCTTATTCTAACTCCCACTGTTAAACACCACACTAATGATATCCCAAATCATACCTGTCTTATTCTAACACTGAACAGGCATTTTACTTGTCTATAATGGAATACCTCCTCTGAAGCAGGATTGACGTCCATCACTATGGGACAAGAACTGTCAATCAAATAATCTCGAGCTGCCTGCGCCCTGCCTGCCAGCAGCCCACTCTCTCCTAAAAAAAGTTCATTAAACACTGACTTACCAAGAAATTTAGTAGAAAGAAAACTATCATAAAATAAAACGCCATTTAAAAAAACACAGCAGCACATCAATCAGTAAGGTTTATTGTTGTCAGGGACACAATACATTTCATTATATGCCAGAGCAGAATTCTACTGTCAGAAAAGGTACAGATGCTCCTGATGCGGCACTTTTAAAGAATTTCTGAAAGGTTATCTACTGTCGCTATCGACGCGTTACTGTAGAAGTGTTCTATGTCTGTAAAGGATATTAGTCAAACACACACTGCAATAGACCAGAGCCTCACAAACTCTTACTTGCATCATGAGAGCCAAGTACCGTCAACCCTGAAACATGTTTACATTCATTGTCTTTATACGGTTATCATCTACCTGTGTAATAACACACATATAATGTGTATACCACACACTCTCTGTGTAGTATTGATGTACAGTGTAAAAAACACATACTCTGTGTATAGTCTGTGTGTAACGTGTACTGTATCTTTACCTGCGAGAGCGTCCTGTGCCTCAAAGAAAGTGCTGAGGCCTCCCTTCACGTAGGCCAGACTGCCCTCGTTCTTCCTAGTGGCCTGCTTCTTCAGGTTACTGGCTGCCATACGCAACTGGTCAAAACTGAGAGGGGGAGGGAGGGAAAGAGAGAGCGAGATGAGAAAGAAAAGTGGGATGTGAAAGTTAAAAACTCTGTTTACTTCCAAGTGTGACACCATCCCATCAGTCAGAGGAGTGTGTGTGTGCGTACGATTTTCTATGTGTAAGGCACACAAGTGAGAGTCCGCACAAGCATGCGTGTGTGTACTTTGGGAGTGAATGTAAGTTTCCTCTGGAGGAAGAAACACAGGCCCTGTCAACCCAAAACAGCCCAACCCAGTGGAGTCTGCAGCCCTGCAGTTGCTGGCCAGGAGCAGACAGGATCCATCCGCTAGACTGGGGGGTTAGATGGAGGGGAACCATGATGGATGACAGGGAGGAAACCAGGAGAGACTAATAATAACCTGACAGACATGCTGACAAACACTGTCCTAGTATGACAGAGACCAGGGGTCAGAAGTCAACAAGAGAAAGGACAATTCCTCCACATGTCCAAAGTTTTCTTGTGCCAAGTCAGGGGTCAGGGATCAACAGGGATTGGAGCTAGATTGTATTTATTTACAGACTAGCTCTGTTTCTGGGTCAGTGGATTGATTGGATGGACTGAGAACCACGTAAAAAAATTAAAAATAAAAATGTTTTTTTTTGTAAACTGTATTGAAGCTTTTGTTAAATGCATTTGAAATAAATTGTGATTTGATGATAAAGACAACATTCAAAAGTTTTGTGCCAAGTCACTGCATTACTTCCAACAGTGTTTCTGACTGATCGCTTGGCTAGAGGGCTGACGTTCATCAACATATTAGTTGGGATGGTGCGCTGGCTGGTACAGGAGAAATACCCTTGTGATTGGCTGTGTGTCTGACCCAGAGGTCGTAGAAAATAGATAGGTAGGTCGGCCTGACCTACCTGGTGACAGAGTGGTTCTCGATTAGGTACCAGGTGGCTGAGAAGTTCTCGCTGGTGAAATCCCCACTCACCCCTGGGAACATGGCCTCCAGATCTTTCAGAGGGACCTTACCCCTGGGGGAGAAAATGGATTACTAAGAAACCCTGTGAAATTTATGTTTTATATCTTCTATGGACGGTCATGCTGTGGTCCTGTACGGTCATGTTGTGGTCCTGTACGGTCATGCTGTGGTCCTGTACGGTCATGCTGTGGTCCTGTACGGTCATGCTGTGGTCCTGTACGGTCATGCTGTGGTCCTGTACGGTCATGCTGTGGTCCTGTACGGTCATGCTGTGGTCCTGTACGGTCATGCTGTGGTCCTGTACGGTCATGCTGTGGTCCTGTACGGTCATGCTGTGGTCCTGTACGGTCATGCTGTGGTCCTGTACGGTCATGCTGTGGTACTGTACGGTCATGCTGTGGTCCTGTACGGTCATGCTGTGGTCCTGTACGGTCATGCTGTGGTCCTGTTTGGGTCAGTTGGTAGAGTGATTGTGGGTTGGATTTCTCTTGATCACCCATACGGATAATGTATTCAGGCACATTTGGTTAAAAGCAAACATAGAATAGATTATACTGCTTAGCCCATTTCTCTCTTTGACAATGAAGTTGAAAATTGAACACAATCTTTTTTTTATTTTTTTTTATTTTTATTTTACCTTTATTTAACCAGGCAAGTCAGTTAAGAACAAATTCTTATTTTCAATGACGGCCTGGGAACAGTGGGTTAACTGCCTGTTCAGGGGCAGAACGACAGATTTGTACCTTGTCAGCTCGGGGGTTTGAACTCGCAACCTTCCGGTTACTAGTCCAACGCTCTAACCACTAGGCTACCCTGCCGCCCCTACACAAACAACACATAATAGGTAATGCTTACAACTGTACATAGTTTCACAAATAAGAAATAACATATCCATGACATTGTACAAAATAACAAGAATGTCCTTCTTATAATGTAATGAGGTGAAAGGTGAGTTGGGGTGTTTGTATAAAGTCATCCAGCAGGGGTCAGTGTGAGGCCAGGCTGTGCCCAAGGAGGGAGGCCCGGGCGTGGGAAGAGCAGTGTGTGACGCCTGGGTGCCCCTTGAGGACCTAGAGCTCATTAGGAAGGTTTGATCTGTGGTAATGACCCGTGGGCTACACAAACTAAACCCTAACCCCCCCCCCCCATCCAGCCTCCACTGTAATGTACTGGAGCCCACTGAGCCTTCAGGGAGTGATTACACACACACGCATGCATGCACACACACAAACATCATAGAGCAGAATTATCTCAGAAAAGATGTAACGATGGGTTGTCATGGGAAAGAAGTGGGAGAGAGAGGGGGTTTGATCACCATAGAACTCCCCACACTTTCCATTCAAAGTACCCATGCTCTTCTAACGACCGTGTAACTTTATTGCTCAGTTGGTAAGAGTGTGGCGTGAACAACAAAGTTTACAGATTGAATTTGCGCAAAGATCAAGTGAACATACTAAAAACGGATGCACTGTAGGTCACTTTACAAAGCTTCTACAAAGTGGCATATTCAATTTACACATGTATCTCGAAAGAGACAGAGACAGAGAGAGAGTCAGGAAGCAAAAGAGAGAGAAACAACTTTCTCAGTCCGTTAAGTTATTCCCTCATCTCCATACCTGGCACGTTATCAAAGCCTGCTCTCACATGTTACAGATCCGCTGCTTTGCTCTACAGACAGGAAGCACATACGTATACGCTGAGAGAAACTTTGCTCTTACTATTCATGCAGTTCAGTAGGCGAACTCAAAACAAGCAGTTACAGTTGGGACATTATTACTGGAGCATTGCGGCTCGGACGAGGTTTGTTACTCTGTAGCGTGTGGACCAAAATAAAAAGGAACAGGTTGATGATGACATCCCCAGGAAGTGTTTTGCAGACCGACAAGATGACTTCCTGTCTGACCTCTCGGCAATAATAACCAGCCAGTGACATCACCACCAGACAAACTTGTTCAAACTGGTTCAAGACCTCGTAATGATAATCATGGGTTGAAAGTTATTGAATTACTAAACGATTCACTAAAAGGCTGTCCGACTCCGTCCACTCCACTTCTCCTGGTCAACTGTGTCTGGTTGGACAGCTAGCCACTGTCTCTTCAATAAACAGCATTGGCTACATTCATTCATGTGATGTGTGTGTGTGTGTGTGTGTGTACTGTGCAGTGTGTGTGTGTGTGTGTGTGTGTGTGTGTGTGTACTGTGCAGTGTGTGTGTGTACTGTGCAGTGTGTGTGTGTGTGTACTGTGCAGTGTGTGTGTGTCCATTTTAATGGACGAGTGTTTTTACTAGATATTCTCCCATCTTTTTGCATACTTTTTAGCCAGCAGCTCTGAAAGTAGCATCCATGAGCCAAAAGCGATCCACAAAAATTGCTTACTACGTTACGTCATTGATCGCTCTCTACTGTGTGTACGTCTTGCTAACAGTCACTAAAATGGCGAAGGGCTGAAGCTCATTGGCTGAAACTCGAATTGCTAGGGGGCTGGCCCAAGTGGGGGGAAATGGCGCCGCACAGCTTCCAGAAAGCAGTTGCTTTCAAACTAGGGATTTCATAGCTAATTAAGGTAAGAGAGCAACTTTGCTCAAAGATTATGCATGTGTGAACTACACATAGACACATCCAGCCCAAATTGGGAGGTTTAAAAAAACAAACTTACTAGTCGCCAAAGTACCAGAGAAAGTCTTTAATGTGGCTAATAACATGAAGAGAAGAAACCGTGGTTTCTCAGTTCGGGATAACTCGTTCTATGGGTTGCAGCCTACCAGTAGGCCCAGGAAAGTGACCCTGGACATGGAGGGTTTGCGGCTCAGTCAGGGGCTAACCTCCCTGGCCACGAGTGGTCACTTGGCCCCTGCCCCCTCTAAACCAAACAAACACCAGAGGGCCTAGAGCACAGACATACCAGAACTATACAAACTCAACTATACATTACAGGCTGTGCTTTCTCTGCCAGGCGCGTGGGAGGCTGAGACCACACCACACGCCTCCTATGACCATGTGTGGTGGGCTGCACTCTTTCTTTTCAACTATTTCCCTTCTTCTTTTCTTCTCTCTCCTTTAAACACAATGATTTTGTCTCCAGTGCATTGTTCAGCGGTTAAATCCAGTTGAGCCATTGCTGTGTTGGCATAACATTTCAAACACCTCCACATGGGGATCCTTTGTTTCTGTTTACAGACCTAAACCATGACTCAAAGACTAGAACCTGTGTGTTTATGTATGTGTGTGTGGTGTGTGTGTAGTGTGTGCATGCATGCGTGTCTTGTGTGTGTGTAGCATGCGCGCGTGTGTGTATGTGTAGTGTGCGTGCGTGCGTGCGTGTGTATGTCCCTACTTGTCTACGTCGATGCCCAATGGATTGCTGGGGCGTAGGGAGAGGGGAGAGATGCCCTTGTTGCGGTCGGTTCTCATGTCGTAATAGTTCATCTCATCCACCCACACAGCAGACTGGTCCAGGATACCTAGAGCACAGACACACATCATCACTGAGGGACCACCAAGATCACACACACACACACACAATAATAGTACCTGACAGAGCTACTATACAGTTTGTACAGCAACACAGGACAAAACAGTATGAGTATCCATACTGTAGTTCCCCGCTGCCTCTGCTTGGTAATACCGAGGAAGATTGTCTGTACTTGTGCCACTGAGTAGTCATTCTAGAGTTCCTCTGATGATTGACAGAGAGACTTGTATTAGAACTGGAGTGCTTACAGACAGCAGCCATCTTACCGATCTTCTCAGCCTTGAGCAGCTTGAAGGAGACGGTGGAGGTGCCGTGTCCTCCTGACTTGGTGCTGACGATGATCTCTCCCTTATCGTCTTTGGCTGGGCCCACA
Source organism: Oncorhynchus clarkii lewisi (assembly GCF_045791955.1). Lineage (NCBI taxonomy): Eukaryota > Metazoa > Chordata > Actinopteri > Salmoniformes > Salmonidae > Oncorhynchus > Oncorhynchus clarkii. The sequence goes on along the minus strand of NC_092151.1, from coordinate 79,562,338 downwards.
TGACACACTATCTTACTGGCTGACATCCACTCAGCCGTCAGCAGGCAGTTGTGACCACAGATGAAGAGACCTTAGAGAGAGAGAAATATATAGGCACGCTTACAGCAACAGGACAAGTAATAACACAGAGACACATTGAGAGAAGAGGCATGACACAAACAGCAGTTTAATAAACCTGTCATTAGGGGGTCAAAGTTCAGCCCAGGGTCCAGTCAGTCCTGTGTAGCCCTGGCAAGTCTGCCACAGCTTCATCATTCTCTCCACACTGAGAGTGCTGTCACTTCACTGTTAAGTGGCTCATTACAGATCTATTTACTCTACTTCTACACTTTCTCTTTTATTTATCTTTCTATCTGACCCTTCTCATGGAGTAAAGAGAAGTTTAGAGAGAAAGAAAGTGATCGAGAGAAAAGAAAGAGAGTGACTAAAAAGAGAGAAAGTGAAACCCCCCCCCATTTGATTTATCTGACCAAAGGGAACTGAACAGAGAGCTACAGATGACTGCACTTAAACATCATAAAATCCTGTGAGAGATGATCAACAAATAACCACTGAAACAAACTGTAAATAATAAAACAGTAACAAAGGACATTTCCTGCCTTTGTTCTGTACTGGTTGTTTTGTTTGAATATACAGTAGATGCACTAACTAACTAACACACACCTGTTGCTATCCAACATCTAATAGGCTAATTTCAGGCTCCAGGGATATTAGTGGTCAGAAATGCACTACATGACCAAAAGTTTGTCAAACATCTCATTCCAAAATCATGGGCATTAACATGGAGTTGGTCCCCCCTTTGCTGCTATAACAGCCTCCACTCTTCTGAGGTTTTCCACTAGATGTTGGAACATTGCTGCAGGGATTTGATTTAATTCAGCCACAATAGTATTAGCGAGGTCGGGCACTGTTGTTGGGCGATTAGGCCTGGCTTCGCAGTCGGCGTTCCAATTCATCCAAAAGGTGTTCGATGGGGTTGAGGTCAGGGCTCTGTGCAGGCCAGTCAAGTTCTTCCACACAGATTTTGACAAACCATTTCTGTATTATGGACCTCACTTTGTGCACAGGAGCAACATGCTGAAACAGGCCTTCCTCAAACTGTTGCCACAACTTTGGAAGCACAGAATCACGGTAAGATTTCCCTTCACTGGAACTAAACAGCCTAGCCCGAACTACGAAGAACAGCCCCAGACCATTATTCCTTCTCCACAAAACTTTACAGTTTGCACTATGCATTGGGGCAGGTAGCGTTCTCCTGGCATCCGGCAAACCCAGATTCGTCCGTCAGACCGCCAGATGATGAAGCGTGATTCATCACTCCAGAGAACGTGTTTCCACTGCTTCCACTGAGTCCAAACTTTACAGCACACCAGCCGATGCTTGGCATTGCGCATGGTGAACTTAGGCTTGTCTGGAGCTGCTCATCCATGGGAACCCATTTCATGAATCTCCCGACAAACAGTTCTGCTGACGTTGCTTCCAGAGGCAGTTTGGAACTCAGCAGTGAGTGTTGCAACCGAGGACAGACAATTTGTATGCGCTTCAGTGGCGGTCCCCTTCTGTGAGCTTGTGTGGCCTACCACTTCGCGGCTGAGCCGTTGTTGCTCCTAGACATTTTCACTTCACAATAACAGCACTTACGATCCACTAATTTGAAGGGGTGTCCACATACTTTTGTATATAATACTGAAATTCTAGGGAAATGAGTGGTGGCATTTTGACAATGCCACAAATTCAGGGCATTTACATCAAAATAAATGTAGACTATCCACAGAGTTTAATTTTAAGCAACAGATGTTTCACAACCCACTGGCTCCAGGTCATCTATAAGTCTAGGTATAGCTCTGCCTTATCTCAGTTCACTGGTCACGATAACAACACCCACCCGTAGCACACGTTCCAGCAGGCATATCTCACTGATCATCCCCAAAGCCAACACCTCATTTGGCCGCCTTTCCTTCCAGTTCTCTGCTGCCAGTGACTGGAACGAATTGCAAAAAAAAATTTTTGCTGAAGTTGGAGACATTCATTTCCCTCACCAACTTAAACATCAACTACCTGAGCAGCTAACTGATCGCTGCAGCTGTACATAGTCCATCTGTAAATAGCCCACCCAATCTACCAACCTCATCCCCATACAGTTTTTATTTTATTTACTTTTCTGCTCTTTTGCACACCAGTATCTGCACTTGCACATCATCTGCTCATTTATCACTCCAGTGTTAATCTGCTAAATTGTAATTATTCGCTCCTATGGCCTATTTATTGCCTACTTCCTCATGCCTTTTGCACACACTGTATGTCAACTTTCTTTTTTCTACTGTGTCATTGACTTGTTTATTGTGTTATTGGCTTGTTTATTGTTTACTCCATGTGTAACTGTGTTGTCTGTGTCACACTGTTTTGCTTTATCTTGGCCAGGTCGCAGTTGCAAATGAGAACTTGTTCTCAACTATCCTACCTGGTTAAATAAAGGTAAAATAAAAATAATTAAATAAAAAAATAAGGCATTTTGAAATAGCAGCTAAAGGAATTGTGGAAGTACAAGTTATTTTCTTTACATTAGCACAACTTAAATTTGCCAAAAATGTGAAATGTCAAACCCAAAAATATATATGCAGTACCAGTCATACCAAAAATGTTTGGACACACCTACTCATTCAAGGGTGTTTCTTTATTTTTACTATTTTCTACATTGTAGAATGATAGTGAAGACATCAACACTATGAAATAACACATATGGAATCATGTAGCAACCCAAAAAGTTATAATATATTTGAGATTCTTCAAAGTAGCACTCTTTGTCTTGATGACAGTTTTACACACTTGGCATTTTCTCAACCAGCTTCACCTGGAATGCTTTTCCAACAGTCTTGAAGGAGTTCCCACATATTCTGAGCACTGCTTTTCCTTCACTCTGCAATCCAACCCATCCAAAACCATCTCAATTGGGTTGAGGTTGGGTGATTGTGGAGGCCAGGTCAACTGATGCAGCACTCCATCACTCTTCTTCTTGATCAAATAGCCCTTACACAGCCTGGAGGTGTGTTTTGGATCATTTTCCTGTTGAAAAACAAATTATAGTCCCACTAAACGCACACCAGATGAGATGGCGTATCGCTGCAGAATGCTGTGGTAGCCATGCTGGTTAAGTGTGCCTTGAATTCTAAATAAATCACTGAGTGTCACCAGCAAAGCACCCCCACACCATCACACCTCCTCCTCCATGCTTCACGGTGGAAACCACACATGCGGAGATCATCCGTTCACCTACTCTGCGTCTCATGGCGGTTGTAACCAAAAATAAAAAAATTGGTACTCATCAGACCAAAGGACAGATTTCCACCGGTCTAATGTCCATTGCTCGTGTTTCTTGGCCCAAGCAAGTCTCTTCTTCTCATTGGTGTCTTTAGTAGTGGTTAATTTGCAGCAATTTGACCATGAAGGCCTGATTCACGCAGTCTCCTCTGAACAGTTGATGTTAAAATGTGTCTGTTGCATTTATTTGAGCTGCAATTTCTGAGGCTGGTAACTGTTTTGAACTTATCCTCTGCAGCAGAGGTAACTCTGGGTCTTCCTTTCCTCTAGCGGTCCTCATGAGAGCCAGTTTCATCATAGCGCTTGATGGTTTTTGTGACTGAACTTGAAGAAAAGTTCAAAGTTCTTGAAATGTTCCACATTAAGACCATGAAGGTCAGTCAAAGTAAGAATGGACTGTCATTTCTCTTTGCTTATTGGAGCTGTTCTTGCCATAATTAGGACTTGGTATTTTACCAAATAGGGCTATTTTCTGTATACCACCCCTACCTTGTCACAACACAAATGATTGACTCAAACACATTAAGGAAAGACATTCCACAAATGAACTTTTAGCAAGGCACACCTGTTAATGGAAATGCATTCCAGGTGACTGCCTCATGAAGCTGGTTGAGAGAATGCCAAGAGTGTACAAAGCTGTCATCAAGGCAAAGGGTGGCTACTTTGAAGAATCTCAAATATAAAATATATTTTGATTTGTTTAACACTTTTTTGGGTGTTTGACGTCTTCACTATTATTCTTGAATGTAGAAAATAGTAAAATAAAGAAAAACCCTTGAATGAGTAGGTGTGTCCAAACTTTTGACTGATTCTGTATATATTTAAAACAAAACAATTATTGTAATTATGTGAAAACAATTAACCCATCATTCTAAATAATTGAATAACTTTGGTCAATTACATTTTGATCAAATTGAATAAAAACAGTACATACAGTATTTAGTTAGAGTATCTAATGTATATTTTTTTGTGGTAACAAAATGTCTCCTTTTTAACAATAAATCATCATAACTAATATCCCTACATATTGACTACCATATTAATAAAAGACTCCCATCAATGCTATAATAATCTTTACATTTTAAATTCAACATTTTGACAAATACATCTTTACCACAAAGGTTAGAAAATATTATTTTAGGTCTAAATTCAATTAACACATACCAAAAACCTAAAATAACATATTATTCAGACATAATTTGTTTGAGCATTTAAATCACATCTTTTAAATGTAGGCCTAAAATTATTGTTGAATTATGTTCTAATACCTTTACATACAGTCTTATTTTTAAACAAAATTAATATGGGTTAAAATTCATAATCTTGGCCGGGTATAAAAGATTGTGAATTAGGCAGAGGTTTCACTCAGTTGAAAGAAACGAAAAGTAATTTAATCTAGAATCATAAAAAAGTATTTTCCCCTTCAAAAAGTAATGAAAACCTTTCATTTGATAAACAGCAACAAACACTGTGTAATGTAAGCAGAGCCTGACCACGGCTGACTAAGGTCCAGTGTGTTCTGTGGTAGACTGTAGGCTATCCAGGCTCTGGGTAAATTAATAAAAGTCACTCAGTCTGACTCTGATGAAGGGTCATAACGGCATGAACCCTACCTCACTGGGAAGAGCCATACCACACTCTCTCTCATACACAAACACACACAAACAATTATCGACAATGCCAGTGAAAACACTTGCATAAAATTATTCAGTTTAGTGCGTATCAAAAACAACCGCAGCAATGAATTACATTGCAGAAAGGTGGGCAATCTATTAAAAAAAAATGGAAGTGAATTGACTGTCAGAAGTCGAATGCAAAATAACAAGTGTGTGTGTGTACATTCGTGCCTGTGCGTGTGTAAGTTTGTGCTTGCATGTGAATGTGTGTATCATACTCGTACCAACGAGGTCTGCGGGGCCAGTACCCAGGTTCTCTCCTCGGATGGTGACCTTGGTCCATGAAGTGCCCTCGTTGGGTGAGATGCCCGTCACCAGGGGGGGCTGGTGGGCACGAGACATGGTGGTGGTCACGTGTGTGCAGGAACACAAAGTCAGTCAGTAACCTGTGAACACGGCAGGGGAAAGGGAAAGACAGAAGGACACGTAACACGGATATTAGTCTAATACAGAAACCAAGAGACATAAAAACAGCTGTAATATGTACAGCACAGCTATAGGCTCATGTGTTATTATTTATAAGCATGTATGAACCTTTATAATGTTTTATTATGCAGACTAGAATATCTTAAAAGGCTTATATTTAAAAGAGTTTCACAGTGAAGGCTATAATGTCTACAAACACAGGAGGACATGAGGGTGCTGGTAGGAGCTCTGACCGGACTAAGAGAGAGAGAAAGGGGGGGAGGAAAGGAGGAATGTAAACCTCAGAGAGCAGGATAAATAAAGCTGCTCTCCCTCATCGATTCCACATAGCCTAACCTACACAACGTGTGTGTTTGTGTAAGACACCGAATAGCTAGCCCTACCCTAATATATCTAGAGGGTGCATGTGTGTGTGTAGGCCATGTAACCGCAGTGGAGGCTCCTCAGAGGACGAAGGGGAGGACCATCCTCTTCAGTGAATTTGAATCATTTATTTAATCATTTTTAGATAAAACTTTACTGAACAAAAATATAAAACGCAACAATTTCAATGATTTTACCGAGTTACAGTTCATATAAGGACATCAGTCAACTGAAATAAATTCAATAGGTCCAAATCTATGGATTTCACATGACTGTGCAGGAACGCAGCCTGGGAGGGCATAGGCCCACCCACTTGGGAGCCAGTTCCACCTACTGTGGAGCCAGGCCCAGCCAATCAGAATGAGTTTTTTCCCACAAAAGGGCTTTATTACAGACAGAAATATTACTCAGTTTAATCAGCTGTCTGGATGGCTGGCCTCATATGATCCTGCAAATGAAGAAGCTGGATGTGGAGGTTCTGGGCTGCTGTAACACATGGTCTGCGGTTGAGGCCAGTTGGACGTACTGCCAAATCCTCTAAAACGACATTGGAAGTGGCTTATGGTATAGAAATGAACATTCAATTCTATGACAACAGCTCTGGTGGACATTTCTGCAGTCAGCATGCCAATTGCACACTCCCTCAAATCTTGAGCCATCTGTGGCATTGTGTTACGTGACAAAGCTGCACATTTTATAGAGGCCTTTTATTGTCCCCAGCACAAGGTGCACCTGTGTAATGATCATGCTGTTTAATCAGCTTCTTGATATTCCATACCTGTCAGGTGGATGGATTATCTTGGTAAAGAAGAAATATTCATAACAAGGATGTGCACAAAATGTGAGAGAAATAAGCTCTTAGTGCCTATGGATCTTTTAATTCAGTTCATGAAACATTGGACCAACACTTTACATGATGCATTTAAATTTTTTGTTCAGTATATTCACGTCACAAAATAACTGATTAAAACACAATGTTTTGCAATGAAGGTCTACAGTACCCTCAACAGCACTCTGTAGGGTAGCACCATGGTGTAGCCGGAGGACAGATCGTTTCCGTCTTCCTCTGAGTACATTCTTCAATACAAAACCTAGGAGGCTCATGGTTCTCACCCTCTTACACAGTAATTATGATAACTTCCGGAAGGACGTCCTCCAACGTATCAAAGCTCTTGCAGCATGAACTGGCATGTTTTCCACCCAATCAAAATATCAAATAATTAATATTGTACTGAAAGCATAAACTACAGCTAGCTAGCACTGCAGTGCATAACATCTGGTGAGTAGTTGAACAATTAACAAATGAATTTGTTTCCCGCGTCCCTGAAGACGCGGGAAAGAGGCAGAGAGGCAGCTAGCTATATTTCAGTGTCTTTTTTTCAATTTCATTTACTTAGCTAGCGAACGCAGCTAGTTAGTTTAGCCTACTCAAACACCCGGCTCAAACAGAGAGGGATGCTAGCTAGCTATGGCTATCCAACACTGAACTCTTCCAAGGTTTTATTAACTGATTGCCTTCGGTGCCCACCAGTGTAACTGCTAAACATGGTTAAGCATGTTATTGCTCTGCAATTCACAGTGAGTGCATAGGGGAGAGTGGGGCTGAATGTAACACCGGTCAATTGTAGGGTAACTTGGGGTAGAACGCAACTACCTCAAAATCATTTTTTGGAAGTGACTTAGATAATATTTTTTGTAGATCAAGAGTAGTGGCAACCAGAGAAAGTGTTGGGGGGAAAACTTGTGACATGAAGTGGTTTCTGTGAGAAGTACAGGCTGGGTGCGTGTTACCCCGGGTGGAAAGTTACACCAACAGGTAGGCCTACATTATAATCACTGTGCAAGTTTTTGGGGACATAAAATGTATCAATAGGACAATATCTAGTTACAATATCACATTTGGGATCTGGCTAATGATTAGCCCAATTGGGTCAATGCTCCAGCCTATTTATTTGCACTTTGCTGCATCAGTTGGGCAACAGGTTATAATGTTTATTGCTAAAAGCTTACCTGTTCATATGGACCATGCATAGGCTATATACATGGCCCAATTTGTTAAAATAATTTAAACAAATAATTTTATCAATGTGCTATTGGGCTCATTTCTGGAGTTGGAAATTATATATTAGATGGTGTCAGCATACATATTTTCAGTCATTTTGGAGTAGAATGTCCCTTTAAAAAGTCACCAGAACTGAGCTTCTCAATCCCCCCCACCTTTAACACCCCTCCGCAACCTTTTCCCCCCACTGTCACTCACAGAACAAACACCAATCATCACCGTAGAGATGATATGCCAGCGTGGAAGAGAAACAGCTAAAAAAATAAAATCTTCATAAAATGTGAAACTGTTTAGAATTTTATAAATTAAAATGGAGGAAAATATACTTGAGGAGGTCTAAAAAGCCTGTAGAACAAGTGGTGTCCAATACATTTTTCATCACAGATGTGTGTTAATAAATAGGTGCCAGGTCTGGTTGAGGTTGAACAACCTTACCTCTCTGTAACCACTTTGCTTTCTAACACTAAAGCCAAAACACGTTCTCTACAAACAAGGCAGGAGCTCACACGGAACACAGCAGCAACAAGGGAACCAACGGTGACGCAGCATCATCATCTCAGTGTACATTTTTTGATAAACTCAACAAGTTTAATAAGGCGAAGTTTACAAAAAATACAACATGTAAAAAATGTTTAAAAACACTCCTTCAAAATTAATCAGCACATTCACAAAAGCACACATCCAACCACTCCAGAGTGGCACCTAGCTAGCTACACACACAGAATGATAGAACAGCAGTTCTACTAGGCTATAATCGGAGTTGACACACACTACAGGGTGGCACCTAGCTAGCTACACACACAGAATGATAGAACAGCAGTTCTACTAGGCTATAATCTGAGTTCACACACACACACACACACACTACAGAGATGGCGGTCTGATAACTCAAAGGGGATGTAGGACTAACTCATGCAGCCTAATCTAACCTCCGCTGCAGTGTGCTTGTCAGAGGTTATCTAGGGGCAGGGGATCTGACATGGAGAAGATAAGAGGCTAACAGGCCTTAAACAAGCGCCTCGTATGTCGTTCATCAAGCCCATATCTTTAGAAGGGGAGTTTGAATGGAGGGGGCAGTGGGGAATATAGGGGTTAGTCTGTCTTCTTCTGCACAAAATGTCTACAACTGTTGTGTTTCCTCAACAGGAGTGGTTCTATCCCCATCTTGTGTACACACACACACAGGCTAGGAAGAATGACAGCTCTGCTCGGTTGCATGCGAGGGGCCCGAGCTGGCGCTGTGTGGTCTCTGTGTATGTGAGAGAGTGTGTGAGATCTGTGCTGAGGGATCTGTGCTGCGGAGTGGAGGGGTCTGGGCAGTGTGTGTGTGTGTGTGGTCTGGCTGTGTGGTCTCTGGCTCGGGCCTGGGGAGAGCATGCTGACGGCTGGGATGAGAAAAGAGCGCTGTGTTTACTTTACTCTGGGGGCCATGCATGGACACGGGAACAGTGCCCAGACCCCTCCACTCTGTAACACACACACACACAGACAGAGCACGGAGGCTCTTGCACGAGCCACACGTCACAAGCTAGTGGAACAACCCTGTCAGTGACAATTGAGGCATAGATGTTACATTTTGAATAAACATTTTATGTAGGACTACGTCCATTATATTGACCAAGCTCTTAGATATGACAGGAGCAGAAACAAAACTAAGCTGTATCAAAATGAACTCCAGAATAGGAATGCCTATTCAGGTTTCACTAGGTTATTGTTCATTGCCATGAGTCATACTGTTACTGAAAAAATGTGGGGAAAAAAAAAACAGGTAAGCTAAGCAACAGTATTTGCATGACTGCACTGCAGATTGTTTTACAGCATTGTGTGTTTATTAGTTCTACAAAAATCCTCTAGGGGGCACTAAAGGACCCTCTTTGGAAAGCCTACAATAAACCACCTGAAAATCAAGTAGGCTAGAGACTGCACACAGTACATTAATAACAATTAAAGTCATATAAAAAGGCAGTTAAGGACTGCTCTCTCCTGTTCTCTCTGCCGGTTTCTTCTTAACATTCTCGTGGTTTATCCTGTGTTTATACAACGGGTGGGTCTAATCCTGGAAGCTGATTCGTTAAAAACGCATTCCAACCGATATCTATTCCACAAGTTTACGTTGAAATGCCTATTTACTCGGTTCCATCTCACTGCGCAATCCACTGTCTCAGCAGCCCAGCCAGACAATTTATAAACGTGATCTCTAATGTAAAAAGCATCTAGACATTATCTCCCATTTCTTTTAGACTAGCATTTGGTTTCAATAACGGAGATTTGTATAAACCTTGCCATCTGTCTCTCTGACATTTGCAACATTGAATTTCAATACCGAAACAATCTCCAGCAGTCCCATAGTAATGAACGTGTACGGAGTCGGGAGGAGACAGACAGGCAGCGTTTCTCAGACAGTCGAAATCATGAATCAGCATCATTTTTATGGACATATAAAAAGAAATGTCAATAGAAAACCCGTCAAAGGAAACAAAATGCTAGTTTGCAGTCTTTCCCACTTCAGATTGAAGTGACCATGTTAACTGTGTTGGTGTTGTGTTAGCTGTGTTGGTGTTGTGTTAGCTGTGTTGTTGGCTAGCTCCTCTGAACAACAGTGTCCTGATGAAAGAGCACATTTTCTATGCCAGGTGAAATCACGCATCATTAGCTCATTTATGGATGTAGCCAACTACAATGTCACTAGAAAACAGCTTAAACAAATGCAAATGTAGATACTTTGTTGTTATTCTGGCTGCACTGTTTGACGTGACTGTAAGTTAGCTGTAGTTGGCTAGCTAGCAAGCAAGGCATAAGAACGTTGCCAGCCAGTAGTATGGCAATAGAACATTTAGAATGAACAACTGGGTCGCGTTTATAGATACAGAACCGATAAAACGAACGAGCTGACTTGGGTAGCAACCTTAGATTTGTGTCGGGACTATATCTTGTGGAAGGATGAAATAGTATGAATAAATTAATCAAAATAAAGTTAATGAAAATATGTAAATCAATATTTGAATATGTTGGTAAAACATCCATAATGTGGCCAATGAGTAGGAAGATGTTTGATAATTAAGTGATAATCAACACCCGTGCCCAATATCCTCCAAACACCGGCTGCTAGGGTATCATCAATTAATTATCAAACATCTTCCTACTCATTGACCACATTACGGATCCAGAAGCATTGTCTCGCTATACATTGACATTGTTTACATTTAAGTCATATAGCAGATGCTCTAATCCACATAGAAAGATGTTTTACCTAGTCGGCTCAGGGATTAGAACCAGCAACCATTCAGTTACTGGCCCAATGCTCTTAACCGCTAGGCTACCTGCCGCCCTAGGCAACACCTCCCAGTCTACGTCTCGCTCTCTCTCCCTCAGTGCCGTTGTTCTAATTGGGCTAAAATGGCAGGTTTGTTTTACTTGGAAAGGGACTTATAAACAGAGTGACTGCCCCTATATTTGGTAGCTCTGTCACACTAGATCCTACTAGGTCTTGATAAGCAACAGAAACAGAGCTAACAAGCCCAGGGAGAAAGGAGCTCTCTGGTTAGGGAAGACTGCATGTAGCCCAAGTAATGTCCCAAATGGCACCATATTCCTAATAGAGTGGACTACTATTGACCAGATCTCTATGGTAGTGCACTAGCATATAGTGAGTTGGGTGCCATTTGTGACACAACCGTTGTATGGTCTGAATATGAGAAATAGCTTTTTTCATAGGAAGTATTTTATACGGTATATTTATATTTAAGAACAGATGAAAACCATATAGGACTATGCCCTAGGACATTTGCACACTTCAAATAATATACCCCACACCCACACACGATCCCAGGACACTGTTCTGTTTTAGAAAGACGCTAAGGAGAGCAAATAAGTGTATTGTGATATATATATATTTAACACAACCTAGGATGCATGCACTAACAAACCCACACACAAGCCAGCATTTAAGCACACACAGCATGCCCACACACACACTTCCCAGGCAGTGTGAGTGTTGATCATCTGTCTGTCATATGGTCCCCCCTCTGAGAGTTTGTCTGGGTTTTAGGGGTTTGGCTGATTTTCCCCTGCTGTTTAGGTTAATGAACTGGACAGGAGGAAAGGTTCTGGGGAGAGCAGAGGGCCGAGAGGGGGATAGCAGCAGCTTGACAGGGGGGTGATTTCACTTACTGCTCCCAAACGTAGACCTTAAGTGGTTTATTTAAGTCATCTTATTACTAAACTTTGACTTACTACTTCCAGCATGTGTCCCTTTCATCCCTCCTCATCTCTCTCTACTGCTACAGAAGGACTGAGTCACTGTGAGAAGAACCTGGGGGGTAGAGAGGGTGGTCAGAGAGATGTCCCCTTGGTTGTCAGGGGTGATATCCCTACTGGAGACGGCAATGGGCTGAGTTTACGAACTGAGCTTGTTAAGGAAATCCTGATGTTAGCTCATGTTACACACAACTGGCCTGCCTATTCTGAATTAGACAGATAGTATGTAGTATAGTGGTCCACTTCGCTCTGATCTGAGCTCTATGTATTGTACTGTTTCTCATATCCCCAAGTAGGAGTGATTGACAGGTGAGAGGGGGTTAGGTGTATGTTCTGTGTGATGGTCTGGACTAGGGGCACAAAGGAACCCTTTCAGACATCTCCGTCTGCCCCCCACACCGCCATGCCTGCCCACCACACCGTCACCCCTGCCTGCCTCCCCATCAGCGCTGCTACCACTAAGCCTCCCCAGTACCCCATACTAACACTCTCCTCAGCCCCCCAACATTACACAAACACCAGATTCCATCAAAGATTCCCCTCAGTCTGAATGCACAGAGCTGGCCAAACATCCTGGCCCTGGTATGACCGGCTCTGATCTCTGATCTGACAGGCCAGCGATTTAAGAAACCATTCCTCACTCAAAACTCACACCAGAACTCATACAGATTGCTTTGAACTGGCCCTCAGTGGCAGACTGGCAGGGGACAGATAGAACACTGCCAAGTATTTCACAGACAGCATCAGTTAGGCTACACTCTCTCTGATGTGTGCATTAAAGAAAAAAATAATGGGATCAAATAAGTTTCAGAAGACTGACAACAAGGCTCATACATAGGCTAGTTTTATTTTGAATCAAATGTTACATTTTGATAAGGCAGGAATCGATTACAAATAGACAACTTTAAATCAGCACTATTGTGTAAAACAAACAACCAAATAATCTGACTCGTAATATGTTGTCATTGCAGTGCCATTTATGTTTTTGGGCAGACAGACATTTTTTGTTATCGAATATGTTGGCCAGTCAAGCCTTCCACAATGAGTCAGCACTTCTCAGCCAATCCCAACACAGGACAGTAAGAGGGTCCCGGAGAGGACTAGACCAGAGCCATCAGGCGTCTGGGTTTGGCTCTCTCCATCCCCTCTGTCTCCTCTCCCGTTTGTTATCCTTTGGCTGGCTCTGTTTGTCTGTTTGTTGGTCTGAAATGATATTTTTAAGATCTAACTTAAGCATAGGCACCAATTTCTCCTCTCAGAATCATGGATAAATAAACAGAACAGTGATATGTGGGCGTATGAATGCAGGCTGATGTTTGTAGAGGGTTTAAGATGTGGAGACAGAAAGCTACATAATGAGATGCTATGGGGAGACAGGGTTTAAACCTTGGTAATGCAGTGTCATAAGTACAGTAACTTTGTTTACATACAAAAACATGGATCATCACGATGAGCGTGAGAAAAAAATGTTCCTCACAGCAAACCACAGACTAGACCTATTAAACTGGACAATACCAAAACAGCTCCTTTAGCCTAAATTGCAAACAAACAGTGAATTGAGTGGTTCCTTCTGCTAGTGTATCATGTTATTAAAGGGTTATTACAGGGTGGTTACAGAGTTGTACCATGGCATTGATAAACACTGTTTCTGATTGGCTTGAAGGGCATTCTAGAGTGTGCATTATTTCCCGATAATGCACGGTAAATAGGCACGGTAGAATTCAATGGCTATAGTTCATTCTTACATGTTTTGTTTGAGCTGCTTTTGAAAGCAAAAGTCGAATTGAAAACATTATTGAGATCGTTGAATTAGATTTTTATAATAGCAAGCTAGGACTGCAAGTCTGTTTGTTTGGTTACCACAGCAACTACTGTAGCTATAGTAAACTTGCTAGCTACTTGTTGAACACATTTCTACCGGCAAATGAACACATTCTAGTGGAAAATGTGTTAAATTATAGCCATGGTATAAAAGGGATAATCAACTCGAGGTTCTATAAGTTCTCTAGAAAATAATGCAACGCCGTGAAAGGTCATTCCCACTCCGCTAGTACCTGTCCTGGAACACACCTTCCAAGTCGTTCATTATTATCATTAAGTTTGCCGATGAGTGGTAGGCCTGATCATCGACAATGTCGAGACAGCCTATAGGGAGGAGGTCAGAGACCTGGCCGTGTGGTGCCAGGACAACAACCTCTCCCTTAACGTGATCAAAACAAAGGAGATGATTGTGGACTACAGGAAAAAAAGAGGACCGAGCATGCCTCCATTCTCATCGACGGGGCTGCAGTGGAGCAGGTTGAGAGTGTCAAGTTCCTTGGTGTCCACATCACCAACAAACTACCATAGTCCAAACACACCAAGACAGTCGTGAAGAGGGCACAACAAAACCTATTCCCTCTCAGGAAACTGAAAAGATTTGGCATGGGTCCTCAGATCCTCAAAAGGTTCTACAACTGCACCATCGAGAGCATCCTGACTGGTTGCATCACTGACTGGTATGGCAACTGCTCGGCCTCCAACCGCAAGGCACTACAGAGGGTAGGGCGAACGGCCCAGTGCATCACTGGGGCTAAGATCTCTGCCATCCAGGACATCTATACCAGGCAGTGTCAGTGGAAGGTCCTAAAAATTGTTAAAGACTCCAGCCACCCTAGTCATAGACTGTTCTCTGTACTACCGCACGCAAGCGGTACCGGAGCGCCAAGTCTAGGCCCAAGAGGCTTCTACCCCCAAGCCATAAGACTCCTGAACACCGAATCAAATGGCTACTAGAGGTCAACCGATTAATTAGAATGGCCGATTAATTAGAATGGCCGATTAATTAGGGCCGATTTTACAATCGGTAATCTGCATTTTTGAACATCGATTATGGCAGATTACATTGCACTCCACGAGGAGACTGCGTGGCAGGCTAACTACCTGATACGCGAGTGTAGCAAGAAGCCAAGGTAAGTTGCTAGCTAGCATTAAATGTATCTTCTAAAAAACAATCTTAACATAATCACTAGTTAACTACACATGGTTGATGATACTACTAGTTTATCTACCTTGTCCTGCGTTGCATATAATCGATGCGGTGCCTGTTAATTTATCATTGAATCACAGCCTACTTCACCAAACGGGTGATGATTTAACAAGTGCATTCGCAAAAAAAGCACTGTCGTTGCACCAATGTACCTAACCATAAACATCAATGCCTTTCTTAAAATCAATACACAAGTATATATTTTTAAACCTGCATATTTAGTTAATATTACCTGCTAACATGAATGACTTCTAACTAGGGAAATTGTGTCACTTCTCTTGCGTGCAAGCAGAGTCAGGGTATATGCAGCAGTTTGGGCCGCCTGGCTCGTTGCGATCTGTGTGAAGACCATTTCTTCCTAACAAAGACCGTAATTAATTTCCCAGAATTGTACATAATTATGACATAACATTGAAGGATGTACAATGTAACAGCAATATTTAGACTTAGGGATGCCACCCGTTAGATAAAATACGGAACAGTTCCGTATTTCACTGAAAGAATAAACGTTTTGTTTTCGAAATGATAGTTTCCGGATTTGACCATATTAATGACCTAAGGCTCGTATTTCTGTGTGTTCTAATATTATAATTAAGTATATGATTTGATATTTGACAGAGCAATCTGACTGAGCGGTGGTAGGCAGCAGCAGGATCGTAAGCATTCATTCAAACAGCACTTTCCTGCATTTGCCAGCAGCTCTTCGCTGTGCTTCAAGCATTGCGCTGTTTATGACTTCAAGCCTATCAACTCCCGAGATTAGACTGGCAAAACTATAGTGCCTATAAGAACATCCAATAGTCAAAGGTATATGAAATACAAATGGTATAGAGAGAAATAGTCCTATAATTCCTATAACTACAACGTAAACCTTCTTACCTGGGAATATTGAAGACTCACGTTAAAAGGAACCACCAGCTTTCATATGTTCTCATGTTCTGAGCAAGGAACTTAAACGTTAGCTTTTTTACATGGCAAATATTGCACTTTCACTTTCTTCTCCAACACTTTGTATTGCATGATTTAAACCAAATTGAACATGTTTCATTATTTATTTGTGACTACATTTATTTAATTGATGTATTATATTAAGTTCAAATAAAAGTGTCCATTCAGTGTTGTTGTAATTGTCATATATATATATAAAAATCGGACGATCGGTATCGGCTTTTTTTGGTCCTCCAATAATCGGTATCAGCGTTTATAAATCATAATCGGTCGACCTCTAATGGCTACCCAGACTATTTGCATTGCTGCCCCCCCCCCCCCCCCCTCCCCCTCCCCTCTACATATTACCTCAACTAACCGGTGCCCCCGCACATTGACTCTGTACCGGTACCCCCCTGCATATAGTCTCACTATTGTTATTTTACTGCTGCTCTTTAACTACTTGTTACTTTTATTTCTTATTCATATATTTTTTTTAAACTGCATTGTTGGTTAGGGGCTCGTAAGTAAGCATTTCACTGTAAGGTCTACTACACCTATTGTATTCGGCACATGTGACGAATACAATTTGATTCAATTATTTTCCATAGAACGCATAGCCCCTCGTTATTATCCCTTATTACTGTGTTATTACTGTTTTAGAGGTTTTTAAAGGGTTATTACTGTGTTATCACCCATCCCTCTCCCAGAATCCAGTGTGGTCTGTCCTGGACTACCCTGTAGTCTGAATGGGTCTGGGAACTGACCCAAGGACTGTGAAAACCAATGGCCAACAAACAAGTCTGTCAGCAGGGGGGACTGAAAGAGGGGAAAGAGTGGCTACCAGCCAGGTGGGGAAGAGGGGGAGAAAAGGAATGACAGAGGTGAGACAGAAGTGCCACTGACTCCAAAAACATAACCCTTCACTCACACTCAGCGTAACTACTCAAAAAGACTGTATGAGAGGGGCTGGCCAGCAGGTGGGGGGGAGTGGAGAGAGAGGAGAGAGAAGTGCCACTCCAAAAACATTGCCCCCATCAACCCACCCACCCCTGCTGTAACCGCTCTGCTTCAACCACCCCTGGCTTAATCCTAAAGCAGCAACCACTGCTGAGAAAATGCCACAAAAATATAACCCGCTGTCGAGCATTCCACCAAAACAAACAAACAGGGGCCGTCCGGCCCACCCAACATTTCCAATTAGAGCCCTGTGAGGGGGCAGGAAACGTCCCTGTGTTCTCCCCAGGGAGCAGGGTGGGGGTCAAGGGTGAGGTACGGGGGTCCTAAATTATCCAACCACAGAGAGACAGAGACAGCTTAGCACTGATTTCCTGTGACATGCTATGTGTCAACTAGGGATGCACGATATATTGGTGAATCGGCCGATATTAGCTACAAATGACAACATCGGTATCGGCCCGATGTCAAGTTTAACGCCGATGTTAAAAACCAATGTCAAAGCTACAGTGCATACCTATATCGAAGGTACAGGAAGTAATGACGCCACGTAAAATTTAGCGCTACACGGGCAACACAGCATTCCTAACCTAGCCCACAATGTCTGCTGTGTGGATCGAGCAGTCAACAAGTCGAGCAGTCATTTGAAAGAGTACAAACATTTCAGCCGTTCTCTGTCATAGGTGATGTTGGCTTTCGCAGACTGGTCGAGCACTGGTACACACTACCAAGTGCGCTATTTTTCCAGATGTTACACAGTAATACCGTCACTGCTATTTGCTTCACAACATACATACTATAGAACGCTGTTTGGGTTTTTGCATGTCAAAAAAGATACAGTTGCACTGTCAAAACTTCTACAAACAAGCAAACACCGCCCATGAATGATGTGTTTACAATATCACGTTGGTAATAAACCATACATTTGTTTGACTGCAACTTCAGGGGTAGCTAGATTTAGCTTGGTACCTAGCTAGCACCAATTCAACCAGCCTGAAAACCATGACCAGTAGAAACTGCAGTCATTTTCATTATTCTTAGCAATGATTTAGGAATCCTTGTGAGTAAGTACTAGCTAGGTTGCCACTTGTTGTTCGCCTATTGAAATTGACCTTCAGTTCATGAAAATAAATAGCTATCCAGCTACTTAACCCTGTTGCCCAAAGCTAACGTTATAAGCAACCAGCTAGCTTCCTTCTGCTCGTGAGGCTCGACCGGACCGGGTTATGTGTTGTGAAGCTAGCCACAATAAGGATTAGGCACAATAGTGGAATTTGCGGTTTGCCTTCAAAATAAAAGTATGACATTGACAATTGAACTGTCTTATAAATTAGGGTTATTTTACATGATGACACCTAGCGAGATAGTGAGCTAGCTAACTATAGCAACTGAAATAGATTATGACGTTTTGCTATATTTTTGTAGAAAAACATTGTTTGCATCCATGAGCTAGCTAGCTTTTTTAATGACCAGCACTGTAGGTGCGCGAGACGACTTTACCAGCATCATAGCATATGAAATACGAGTGATAGTGTAATCAATGTGTAACAACTACATTAAATGTATGAACGCGTTAATTTATTATTTGACATGCAGTCATAGTCAGATCCTGATTGATCAACAAGCTTATTTGACACGTTATAGTGTTATTTGACACGCAAAGACCCAAACGGCGTTCCATAATAATCCTGGTTGAGAATGAAACGACTGAACAAATGAACAACAAAACTGCAGTAAGTAAGTAAGTGAGTGAAAGCAAGTAAGTGAAAGAAATAGGTTTTGATTAGGTTTTACTGGTAATGGGGACATACGTAAATGCCAACAAAATAACTTTTTGGTCATTGTGGTGTGTGTGGGTGTAACCTTTATTTAACTAGGCAAGTCAGTTAAGAACAAATTCTTATTTACAATGAAGGTGCGGACGACGCTGGGCCAATTGTGCGCCGCCCTATGGGACTCCTAATCACAGCTGGATGTGATAAAGTCTGGATTCGAACCAGGGACTGTAGTGATGCCTCTTGCACTGAGATGCAGTGCCTTAGACCGCTGCATCCATGTGTGTGTGTTAATTATTTAACTGTACTAGAATACTTAAAAGACCGTTAAAATCTGTATAGGTATTTTTGGCAATGAAAATATTGAATATCGGTATCAGCCAAAAATGTAATATCAGTGCATCACTAGTGTCAACCACAGAATGTTACACACACAGCGTAAAGGTTTAGAAAATATTCAGTAATTACTAAGAAAGGTTTTACATTTTGGGGGAATTTCAAAAAATCATTACAAAAATAATACATTAACTGAGAGGCCTGCACACCCACCCACACAACGCAATAATTCAGATCCTTTAACAAAGCTGAAAGGAGAACCACAAGAATACCATACCTATATTACTGTTAGTCTTCATTTTCCAGTTGATGTTAAACATACTGTATTCCTAGGTGTGATAACAGGACATGGCTTGAGTCTCATTAAGTTTGTGATACCTTAAGCTGTCGACCAGCAAGGGAAAGAGCTGCCTGTGCAGTCTCTCTCCCTCCCTCCCTCCCCCTCTCTCTCTCTCCCCCCAATGCTCCAGCTGAAACAGCACACAGTGTACAACACGCGAGGACACACACACAGCAACAAGGGTCTGTGCTTTGACCTTTCATTTCTGAGGGTGACACAGCAGAGGTAATGTTCCTCTACCAATAAGAAGACCCCTCAACACTGATCCAACATGAAAAATGTGGCGCTCTGATATATTAAGGCAGCTGCTTGCCTATTTGACACGCTTAGGCCTACATCATTTAGATGATATCTAAGCTTAAAATCTTACAACAAAACTTTTTTTTTTAAACTTACCAGTAACTTACATAAATGTAGGCTTCTGCCAAGTCTCATTTAGATCAGAAGTCTGTTAAAGTAGTTAAAAATTGATCCAAGGAGACTAAAGACATAATTGTTATGTTAGCGCTAGGCTCTGTATGCTATAGTTTCAAAACACTGACCTTCTAGCTACCAATTATGGATGATTGAGAACACAGAAATATGCTGCTGTATCAGTGCAGAAGGATCATCTACCAAATGTCAATCACTAAAATCATGCCAATCAGGGTTGGTGGCTGTGCAGAGGCCAGGACAGTGCCTAAGAGCCTGACATGATTCGCCTGCCCTATCTGATGGGGTGTAATCATGCAGTAACTGGCCATAATGAAAGACAAACAGCTCTACAGTGTGGGCTCAGCCTAACTACACTCTGATGCAAGCAAACATTTTTATAATGATAATTTCACATTCTCAACATACTTCTATTGTTGTCATTTCCATGAATAGCAAATCATACAAGTAAGCTTGGAGAACACACACACAAACAGTAACACTTCAGCTACACTACACGCGTTGCCATCAATGTGACGTTCTATCTGCTACATAGTAACCCACCAAATTCAACTTTATTTCTCATTATTCGGCGTAAAGCAAGCAGTATAGCAGCTGTCATTAATTTCAAAGGAAGCATTCCCTCAATGGCTGGTGGCAATGCCGGGCTCCCGATGGCTTATTGAGGTCAATAAAACAAAACAACAAGGGGAAATGGCTATTGGTTTGACAAGCCACTGTTTCCATTCTATCCTGCAGAGCTCCTCTACATCTGCCTCTGCAGAGTCAAATTTACACGTATAGCCCAAACAGTGTATATTTCATGAGATTGGCATTACATAGGCCTATGCATAAACATCAGACTGTTACCGTGGTTACCCCATGGAAATTCTGTCTGAAAGAAGTCGCCCTAAAAAAGACTACAATCCAGAATGTTGAATAAAATGATATTGACACTTACTTTACCTATTGTCTGTGCTGTTGGTCCTTTTGACGGTAGGAAGTGGAGATACAATATCCACAGTAAAGTATTGTTTACCTGAGTTTTTGCGGCACCGGTTTGTATCAATCTTTGTATTCAATCTCTTGACGCATTGCACGTGATGCACAATATGTAAACAATAGTCGAATATAACCGAAAGTTGTGACCAAAGCACTTTCCCTCGCAATCAGCTGAAAGTACTTGTGATATTTGCCAGCTGATTGCATGCAACAACGTTTGGTCTGTAGTACGGTTAAGCTCGGGCAAGTGTTTTGTCGCATGCGAATCACTTCAGAATAGTAAACACAAAACCGGAAATTCAAACCGCCGTACTGAAAGTCGGGTTAATAACACGACACGAGGACAAAAACAGCTGACGACAGGTAAAGTAAGTTAAAATTACGTTTATTCAACATTCTGACTTGTAATTGGACTGTTCGGGAATGCTGAAGCCAACATGTTAGAGCAGGGATTCCCAAACGTTTTCACTCCCAGTAGGCAGGTAGATGAGTCAATGACCCCTTGAATGCGAAATCTGCGAAATCCGACTCTGTTTCGGGAGCATACGAAACAGGGAGGGTCCTATCTCAATTTGTCGAATATAAATTCTCGTTTTACTTGCAAAATCGACTAATGATTACATTCATATGAGCATGTCAACAGTTAAAGATGAGCAGGGTTGTTTTTTTTGACAGGTCAATTGACACATGAGCTAGCTAGGGCAACTAACGTTAATAGCTAAACATTTCTCAAGTTCGTTCGCTGTCAGCCAAAATACATAGACTCTTAACAACCATCAGACAAACATACATAGTAACGTGAGACCGTATTTCAATATGAAGCTGGACACTGTTAGCGAACTATCGAGTTGTCTAACGTTAGCTAGCTGGAAATGGAAACAATCTTCTGAACTCTCTCTGAAGCGATACGAACTAAGACCATGACAAATAGTTCATATTTGTGTCACATTTAGTTAAATACATAGATAAAATAGGGTAACTTACAATTAAGTGCTGTTGAAAGAAAAATCCCAGCTAACCTTTTCCGAAATCAACTTCCAGGTTGCCACTTCCTGCAACGACCAGTGACGATATCATCACGCACTCTACTTTGCATCCCCTCAAAGCATAAGCTCACAATAGCTGAGTTGAGTGAGTATAATATATATATATATATATATATATATATATATATATATATATATATGAACATGAAAATAATATAAACATGTTGGTTTGTGAACTGTCAACCTCTCCATCTTGCCACTAATAGCAGTGTTGGCCTGGGCCCAGTTCGCACAAACATAGCCTACTTTATTTTACCAAAAATTCTATAACCTGGAATATCTTTAAACCATTCTGTATTCATCTCTGCCATGATGTTTTATTTTGATCATAGACATAGCCCATAGTACCATTACATGACACATAAGTCATTGGACGAAGGCGTCTACTGTAAGGGGGAGTTTTGTTAAGAGCCGTCGCGGCTCGGTCAGAACATCAATACGCATTGCATGCGCTACGGTTTTGGAAGCATAAGGACCTTATCTAACATATCGGTTAGAAATAAAACAAAACTGTAAATTGATACATTCTTTATAGAGTTAGTGTTTCCATGCGGCCATATTTACATGTTACGGAGCTTGTTTACGGAAAACAGCCCGAAGACAGAGTAGACAACCTGTGCTAATACCTATCTGCGGAAGACAGACGGCACAAACATGTTGTCACTGAAACATACTGTCTGCTGCAACTGTTAAGACAGTGTTTATTTTGCATTGATGTGATAGAAAGTAGAAGGATTTATATTTCTAGAACCGTACCGCAATTAAGAATCGATTCACGTTTAGAGTATTTGGCTGTTTTGGCTTCCAGATCATATTTGCCCTTTAAACAGAACATGTAATGAATGTCCTTGGACTAAGAAGTAACGTTAGGCATTGCAGCTGCCGACGGACCAGTGGCGACGTGTCATTGAGACCCACCTGTTTAGCTAAAATAATTTTAAAAAAATAGCTCAACAGAGTCTCTGCTACACCTGCCCTGAATTACGTGTCACCACAGTCGGCAGTCCCATGCACTCTCGGCTGCAATGTCAAACAAGCCCTAGGTCTATGCTAGCCCAGCGTCATCGGGGTTAGGAGAGGGTTTGGCTGGCAGGGATGTCCTTATCTCATCGGGCTCTACCAACTCATTGTGGCGAGCTGGGTGCCTGCAAGCTGACCCCGATTGTCAGTTCGACAGTGTTAAGATAGCGCTGGAGAAGAAGGCAGATGTTTTACGTGATTGTATTTTTTTTTCGTTTTATTTGCAACTCTGACGAGCCCGACGCGAAGGATATACTGCTTCCTCGGGAACAGGCCCCGATCCCCGTGATCTGCATGAAGAGGAAGTGGAGAAAGAGGGGCCGAAGAGAGGGCTGCCTTCTGAGAATTCGTAAGCGATCGAATAAACCCCCCCTTCCCTCCATTCTGCTAGAAAACGTGCAATCCTTGGAGAATAAAATCGCTGAGTTACGTGGAAGATTAAACTACCAACCGGACATTAAAAACAGTAACATCTTATGCTTCATGGACTCGTTGCTGAACGACAACAATATCAACATACCTGGCTGGTTATACGATGTACCGGCAGGATAGAACAGCGGTGTCTGGTAAAACAAGAGGTGGTAAAACAAGAGGTGAGTTCAAGACAACTGGGAACTCGGATAAAACTAGCTCCGACTGGGAAAATACGTAAAATAATTTTGAGCGCTCATTCAACTCAGAATTCCAAGGTGGGACTCTTTCTAGAGCCCACAGGAAGGACCGCTTCACTACCTTCCTGTTCAAGTGAGCACAGCACAACAAGGTGAGTCCAAAAATCTATCGTATGCTGCTGCATAAATTATGTAATATGCCAGGGATATACTGTCTCTAAGAAAGTAATACTAAGTGTATGTTGTGTAGTAAGCTGTTAGTAGCCCATGTGCATCACCCTAATAATTTGGTCTCTTTCCTCCCTCATAACTTAGCCTACTGTTCTGACTTGATGGTGCACATATAGCCTGTTTTAGAGAAATGTAATCATCAAATATTGTAAGAGCTTTCATTGTCTGCTTCTATGCCCCCTTTATTTAGCCTACGGTTCTGATTTGGTGTACAGGGAGAATACTGAGCTGTACATTTCAAAAGTTCTGAACAAATAGTTATACTGACTACGTCCTTCCTAGCTTGCTCATTAATATCTTAATCAAAATTACGATTGCCTTTTATCTGCTCGTTGTTCCCTTATGCCATAGTTTGTACATCTCAATTGTCAGAATTGTCATTAGAAACCACATTTGTTTAAGTAAGTCAGCCATATCAGCTATGTTTTTAAAAAAGGCAGTAAATGAGGATTAATTAACTGTTTCCCGTCCAGACAAGGCTTTGCTGGCAGCCAAGTGTAGCAGTGGTAAGGATTCATTTAATGGTGCTGAAAAGAAAGCTCTGCTGTTGGGACGGCTTTAGGTTTTCCCTTACAGTTTGTTGTCACCGTTTGTCACCGTTATAGTGCAATGAATATATATTGTTTAGTGTTGTGTCGTGGCTTTGCTGGCATGCAGCAAACATGTTTTTGTTTTTTGCCCCACTTAGATTTTACATGCTAAAATCACCACTGCTACTGACTAATCTATAAATCACCTTGCATCATAAATAACGACTCATTATTACTTTTAGATCAGTCAGTCACAATTTACACATGATACATCATGGTTTTGATGCCCTCAAACACGGCCATAATTTGGGTTTACAGAGCACTTTGTAGTGTACATTTTTCACAATTGTTGATTGTTTCTTTGAGAATAATAGCCCTATCATCTTTGAGAATAATAGCCCTATCATCTTTGAGAATAATAGCCCTATCATCTTTGAGAATAATAGCCCTATCATCTTTGAGAATAATAGCCCTATCATCTTTGAGAATAATAGCCCTATCATCTTTGAGAATAATAGCCCTATCATCTTTGAGAATAATAGCCCTATCATCTTTGAGAATAATAGCCCTATCATCTTTGAGAATAATAGCCCTATCATCTTTGAGAATAATAGCCCTATCATCTTTGAGAATAATAGCCCTATCATCTTTGAGAATAATAGCCCTATCATCTTTGAGAATAATAGCCCTATCATCTTTGAGAATAATAGCCCTATCATCTTTGAGAATAATAGCCCTATCATCTTTGAGGTGTGAAATATTGACAGTAGAAAATGCTGTACTGCTACGGATATTGCCCTGTTCATGTTCTGTGCCTGCCAAGCACACGGTAAAATTGTGCCTGTGTCTTCCTCCTTCTCAAGTGCTTGTTTCTTATTAGGTCATTCTTGACTCGCTGGCTCTCAAAACAAGGAACCTAAGCCAAACCTTGGGATGGCAACCGTTTATTTTCCTTGTCGGAAGTGAGGTTTGTGATATAAAACTCAAACATCTCATTGTGCTGGGTGGTTCACACAGACCTGCCCAATAACCTACTGCACAGCAAACATCCTACTATTATGCAACACTTCCAGGGAGCCGTCTGGCTGAGATTGACACATGTCTGGGCTGGGTTGGTTGGTTTTCTGATGGAGAAAAATAACTCACCCACTTAGAATCAATAGTTGTCTCTATATACTGTGTCTGTGTTTGCTATACGTATGTATTGACTTAGTAAAGCAATATAAGAACATTTTCAATTAGAAATACATGTTTAAGAACTAGACAAAAAATGGAATGTAAATGTACATGTATTTTCATTTGGGAGTCTGCATTGCTTCTACATCTGCATGCTTCTACATCTGCATTGTTTGCTGTTTGAGGTTTAGGCTGGGTTTCTGTACAGCACTTTGTAAATTAATTTGATTGATTGATTCACCGTAGGAGTATTGGCTGTCTGGTTTTCCCCCGCTTTATTTATTTTGGGGACTATTCCAATTGCTCCATTGCACCAGGTAACCCAAATCATGCGCAGTTACTGTTTTAGAATCTTCCACAAGGTTCTCTTGGCTCATTTGTGTAGTAGTAGTGAAATGTTCTATGCAAAATATTTCTGTGTAGTAGAATGTTCAATGTTTCTGTAGTAGAATGTTCCATGCATAATATTTCTGTGTAGTAGAATGTTCAATGTTTCTGTAGTAGAATGTTCCATGCATAATATTTCTGTGTAGTAGAATGTTCAATGTTTCTGTAGTAGAATGTTCCATGCATAATATTTCTGTGTAGTAGAATGTTCAATGTTTCTGTAATAGAATGTTCTATGCAGAATATTTCTGTGTAGTAGAATGTTCAATGTTTCTGTAGTAGAATGTTCTATGCAGAATATTTCTGTGTAGTAGAATGTTCCTGTAGTAGAATGTTCTATGCAGAATATTTCTGTGTAGTAGAATTTTCAATGTTTCTGTAGTAGAATGTTCCATGCATAATATGTCTGTGTAGTAGAATGTTCAATGTTTCTGTAGTAGAATGTTCTATGCAGAATATTTCTGTGTAGTAGAATGTTCAACGTTTCTGTAGTAGAATGTTCCATGCATAATATTTCTGTGTAGTAGAATGTTCAATGTTTCTGTAGTAGAATGTTCTATCCAGAATATTTCTGTGTAGTAGAATGTTCAATGTTTCTGTAGTAGAATGTTCTATGCAGAATATTTCTGTGTAGTAGAATGTTCAATGTTTCTGAAGTAGAATGTTCCTTGCAGAATATTTCTGTGTAGTAGAATGTTCAATGTTTCTGAAGTAGAATGTTCTATGCAGAATATTTCTGTGTAGTAGAATGTTCAATGTTTCTGAAGTAGAATGTTCCTTGCAGAATATTTCTGTGTAGTAGAATGTTCAATGTTTCTGAAGTAGAATGTTCCTTGCAGAATATTTCTGTGTAGTAGAATGTTCAATGTTTCTGAAGTAGAATGTTCTATGCAGAATATTTCTGTGTAGTAGAATGTTCAATGTTTCTGAAGTGGAATGTTCCTTGCAGAATATTTCTGTGTAGTAGAATGTTCAATGTTTCTGAAGTAGAATGTTCCTTGCAGAATATTTCTGTGTAGGCCTCCCGGGTGGCGCAGTGGTTAAGGGCGCTGTACTGCAGCGCCAGCTGTGCCATCAGAGTCCTGGGTTCGTGCCCAGGCTCTGTCGTAACCGGCCGCGACCGGGAGGTCCGTGGGGCGACGCACAATTGGCCTAGCGTCGCCCGGGTTAGGGAGGGCTTGGTCGGTAGGGGTGTCCTTGTCTCATCGCGCACCAGCGACTCCTGTGGCGGGCTGGGCGCAGTGTACGCTAGCCAAGGTGGCCAGGTGCACGGTGTTTCCTCCGGCGCATTGGTGCGGCTGGCTTCTGGGTTGGATGTGCGCTGTGTTAAAGAAGCAGCGGCTTGGTTGGTTGTGTATCGGAGGACGCATGACTTTCAACCTTCGTCTCTCCCGAGCCCGTACGGGAGTTGTAGCGATGAGACAAGATAGTAGCTACTACAACAATTGCATACTACGAAATTGGGGAGAAAAAGGGGTAAAATAAAAAAAATAAAAATAAAAGAATATTTCTGTGTAGTAGAATGCAGAATTTTTCCATAGTAGAACAGTTCTCAGGGTCATGTCTAGGGTCTGTGAAAATAGGAGCTGGCTGGCGCGTCTACTTTAAGTGGTCATGAAACCCAATGGCGTGTAATGGACAGCTGAAACTTGCCGTCAGATTTCTCCCAGAATCCTTGGTCGCCGGGCCACTACGCCTCGCATGCGAATCCCTCAGAACTCTAACTTGTGGGGGAAAAAGGAGAACAAAAAAAACATTACGACTCCCTCTGGTCAAAGCACCAAAACCCCTCATCAAGTTCTGGAGGGAGCACCAGTCCAGTCCATGCCGGTATGCGTAATACCGGCATTATTCTTACTTCTTGGCAAAGGGCTGCAGTAGCCTACCCCTGGGGGCTGAGAAGGCCCAAATCCTACAAAGTCATTACCTTAAATTAGCCCTTACAGAGCCAGTCAGAGCCTAAGCATCCACTCAAACTCACTGCAATGTGCTGGACCTGGGCCACAGCAATGAAGAGATGGGGTAGTCGCCAAACCAACCACCAACCGCCCAAATCACAGTTTGATCCCTCCATTATCACATTAACCCTGGCTAATTGGAAAATACGGGTTCCCCAGAGGGGCGGGGGGGGCTGGGTGGCCAGGTCTTATCATACAGAAACAAGCTCTGCCGTGCCTTGGACAATTTGGTGAGATAAATATGTTGGTATCAGCGCTCAGAGCTCCAGTGTGCCTGGGTGGTCTCTCCCTGACTCCCTGTTGCAGCTCTAATGATGCTGCCTGTGTCTTTCCCAGAACAAGTGGAAATGCCGCAGTGATGCACCGTGAAAAGAGAAAGGAGGAAAGGAGCTCAGACTCCCAGCTGGCATCTATAGCATGACCAGAATATTCTCTTTGGTGTTTGGAGTATCGTAGACACTTCAGAGAGTCGCTAGTTGCAGACAGACCTAGGTCAAATACATATGTCACATACTTTCAAATACTTGCGCTGTGCTTGATTTGGTTTACCCAGTACAATTGAACCAATGGAATAGTCCCAAAAGTGCACATTTCAGTGTAAAATAGTTCAGGTGTACTCTACAAAGAGCCAGTGAAGTCATCCTAACCCCCAGCTACACCAGGACTAGAGACCCCCCCCCCCCACCCCTACATTCATCCCTCCGTCCCATGGCACACGCTGTGTTGGCACCGTAGCTCACCCCCAAAACCATCTATTGTTTGTCTTTCATATTCTTTTCCCATGGGCCCCTGGCCAGCAAGAGGAAGAGCTCAATGTAAATATTACCCCACCCCCCTCCTCCTCAGCCTCCCTCCCCATTGACACCTCCACCATCTCCTGGCTTGCCCCGTCCTCCTGCCTCTCTCTCGAGAGGGAACAGACAACCAGTGGGTGAGCACTTCCTTCCTAGTAAAAGGGGGTTGGGAGGGGAGGGGATGTCACTGTAGTTCAGATCCAACAGGCCACATCAAATACGGGACAATCGATCAATGCCAGAGAGAGCACTGCTATGAGACACTACCGTTGTGTTGTCATTACCATTACCCTACCATGGATCTGGGCTGTGTGGATGGATTGTTGGCACCAAATAGATGGAACAACATGTAGACATCAATTAAATGCGTTAAAGTGTAATCAAACATGCTAAGACAAGGCTAATGAATTCATGAAGGAACACGGAAGAGTTTAGCACAAAGGACAGGGAATGGTTTGGCGAAATGCTGTGGAGTCGGGGATTGTGCCCTATAGCAGAGTATTATGAAGTCCATATTGTTCTTGTTTTATGATCCAAGGTAAATCTCTCACAGGTGTTTTAGAGCCCATATATGATGCTGTGCTTGTAATGTTGCTGTGCCTGTAATTATGTAATCTGTTCTTAATTAACTCACTCTGTTTAGGATAGCAGATTAAAAACAACTGTTAACTCTATAATGCTCACCGATTGCCTTTCTGACCAAGCACAGTTCTGCTAAAGCATAGGACTATTATGTATTATTGTAAATAAGCAAGGTCAGACAGTGATAGTAATCAGTGTATTGCCTTTGCACGAGGTAAACAAGATATCACAGTAGGTCAACAGAAAATAATTTTCTCTCAGCTTGTGACCAAAGAACACCAGTGTTCAAAAGTGTCAAATATCAGAACATTCATCATGTAAATGTAAAGGTCATTGATCACAGGTCCACATCTCCACAGTAACTGTTATATGCAATACTCATGTATTAAAAGGCAATAGACCTAATATTAATCAATTATAACTTCTGTCCAGTACCTGTCAACATGTAAAACATACACAGCCCTGGGTTCCAGTCGAAATTAAGAAAGGCTAAGGAACTCCTGACCCATGTGTGGCTAATCGCTAGCCTCTCCTGCATGGCTCTCGCCGGCTTTCCTGGGGGAGCTAGTCACTTTCCCTGGCCTCGGAGTGAGAGTTTGGGCTCTGGAAATCCAGGCCAATGCCAGGCTTAGGTTGGAAAAGCACTAGGACACGTACAATGGGGCAGAGAAAGAGAGTGAGAGCTGGGAGGGACAGATACCATTTCAGTCAGCCTGCTGATGCTACTGGGTGGAGCACAGAGCACAAGGTGAGGAAGTGGGAGGAGAGATGTAGAGAGAAGATAGAAAGGAATAGTGTGTATGACGATGTACCGTTCTAACATGCCTCTGCCATGCTGTTGTCATAGTGTTGCATTCTTCTCAGATGCTTTACCTGAAGTGACATTTGAGGCTGGAATGTCAACACTTAGAAAGGTAGTAATTCAATAAAACTGTTGTTCAGGTTGTGTATTAGATATTTGTTTATTAGTTGCACATCAGCCAGCTTTCTGGAGATCATATGTACGTCTAGGATCTGAATCTGCTGGGAAAAGCTGTCAAGATAACCCTCTCTCCATAGCTTGGTTAATACAATACATACATGATAGGAGAGAGAGGAAGGGAGACTGATGTGTTCCCTGTGTTCTCGGCGTTACTCTGGACCCTGATCTCTCTTTTGATGAACATATCAAGACTGTGTCAAGGACAGCTTTTTTCCATCTACGTAACATTGCACAAATCAGAAACTTTCTGTCTAAAAATGATGGAGAAAATGTAATCCATGCTTTTGTTACTTCTAGGTTCGACTACTGCAATGCTTTACTTTCTGGATACCCGGATAAAGCACTAATTAAACTTCAGTTAGTGCTAAATACAGCTGCTAGAACCAATAAATTTGATCATATTACTCCAGTGCTAACCTCCCTACACTGATTTCAAGGTTTTACTGCAAACCTACCAAGCATTACATGGGCTTGCTCCTACCTATCTCTCTGATTTGGTCCTGCCGTACATACCTACACATACGCTACGGTCACAAGACACAGGCCTCCTAATTGTACCTAGAATTTCTAAGCAAACAGCTGAAGGCAGGGCTTTCTCCTATAGAGCTCCATTTTTATGGAATGATCTGCCTACCCATGTGAGAGACACAGACTCGGTCTCAACCTTTAAGTCTTTACTGAAGACTTATCTCTTCAGTGGGTCATATGATTGAGTGTAGTCTGACCCAGGAGTGTGAAGGTGAACGGAAAGGCTTGCTGTCTCTGCCTGGCCGGTTCCCCTCTTTCCACTTGAATTCTCTGCCTCTAACCCTATTACAGGGGCTGAGTCACTTGCTTACTGGTGCACTTTCATGCTGTCCGTAGGAGGGGTGCGTCACTTGAGTGGGTTGAGTCACTGATGTGATCTTCCTGCCTGGGTTGGCGCCCCCCTTAGGTTGTGCCGTGGCGGAGATCTTTGTGGGCTATACTCAGCCTTGTTTCAGGATGGTAAGTTGGTGGTTGAAGATATCCCTCTAGTGGTGTGGGGGCTGTGCTTTGGCAAAGTGGGTGGGGTTATATCCTTCCTGTGTCTCCTGACCCCTCCTGTCTCAGCCTCCAGTATTTATGCTGCAGTAGTTTGTGTCGGGGGGCTAGGGTCAGTCTGTTATATCTGGAGTATTTCTCCTGTTTTATCCGGTGTCCTGTGTGAATTTAAGTATGGTCTCTCTAATTCTCTCTTTCTCTCTCGGAGGACCTGAGCCCTAGGACCATGCCTCAAGACTACCTGGCATGATGACTCCTTGCTGTCCCCAGTCCACCTGGCCGTGCTGCTGCTCCAGTTTCAACTGTTCTGCCTGCAGCTATGGAATCCTAACTTGTTCACCGGACGTGCTACCTATCCCAGATCTGCTGTTTTCAACTCTCTAGAGACAGCAAGAGCGGTAGAGATACTCTTAATGATCGGCTATGAGAAGCCAACTGACATTTACTCCTGAGGTGCTGACTTGCTGCACTCTCGACAACTACTGTGATTATTATTATTTGACCATGCTGATCATTTATGAACATTTGAACATCTTGGCCATGTTCTGTTATAATCTCTACCCGGCACAGCCAGAAGAGGACTGGCCACCCCTCATAGCCTGGTTCCTCTCTAGGTTTCTTCCTAGGTTTTGGCCTTTCTAGGGAGTTTTACCTAGCCACCGTTCTTCTACACCTGCATTGCTTGCTGTTTGGGGTTTTAGGCTGGGTTCTGTACAGCACTTTGAGATATCAGCTGATGTACGAAGGGCTATATAAATAAATTTGATTTGATTTGATTCTCATAAAAGCCAGTCAATAGAAAATGTACCTTTCCCTAGGGACCAGCGTTTCCCAACATGGCCGCCTGCCTGCTGCAATATAGGTCAGGTCCTTCAGCCAGTATCCCTCTAATGGATAGTGACAGCTCAGAGTGTGTGAACTGCTGTTTGTTGTTTGTCAACAGGCGGAGCTTGTTACATGGTTGATGTTTGTTTATTGGGTGGGCCGATGCCAGGATGAAACCCGGACTGCAATCAGGGAGACAGCAGGACGCAGCTGGGCCCTGAGTGAGGTCATTGGATTGACTGAGGTAACG
The DNA here is from genome assembly GCF_045791955.1 of Oncorhynchus clarkii lewisi. Classification (NCBI taxonomy): domain Eukaryota; kingdom Metazoa; phylum Chordata; class Actinopteri; order Salmoniformes; family Salmonidae; genus Oncorhynchus; species Oncorhynchus clarkii. The sequence continues at coordinate 79,530,045 of NC_092151.1, read as the reverse complement.
TGCCGCTGAGACACTATGGGGTTGATGGTGGGTGTAAGAGGACACATAATGGGGTCAAAGATCATCAGACATGGTTGGCACTATTGTCATTACTATCTGTATCCGTCATTGTGAATGCTAAAAATATCCTGGGTGTTACAACGATGTAGTAATCCAAGAATGTCCATTTAATATGAGCACACAACACTATAAAGACATGAAACCCAAATGCTTCATACTTTCATGAACTTGAACAGAAAAAGTTGCACAGTATAGTGTTATGGATGAGTCGGAGCAGAGGAATGGAGAGGAGCAGAGGAATGGAGAGGAGCAGAGGAAGGGAGAGGAGCAGAGGAAGGGAGAGGAGCAGAGGAAGGGAGACGATAACTGGACTGACTGCGCTGAAGAGATGGTCTTAAATGTGGTGACCACTAATACTGTAACCACACCCCGTCGTTTCCATCCCCTAGATTACACTAAAAGGTTTAAAGCTACAGTTTGGGATTGGGGAAGCTTCAATGGTAATTTCCTATAGGATTCAACCAGACACACATCATCAACCACAATGATCATAATGACTATTAACTGGACTTATGTATACAGAACCAGTCAAAAGTTTGCAAACCTGTCATCAAGGCAAAGGGTTAAAAATAAACATATTGCTTTTTTTTTTTTGTGAACCTTGTATTGTCAATGGAATGCTCCGTCTTCTGATATAAACTACCGTTCTGGAAGAAAGCAAACGAAAGAAAGAGGAAACATCCTCTCTTTCTCCTCTGTGAAACACCCTGTTCTGATTAATACATAAAAGGTGGTCCCCCTTTAATTTGAAAACTCTTCCACTTTGAAGAATCTCAAAAATATAATATTTTCATTTGTTTAACTCTTTTTCGTTACTACATGATTCCATATGTGTTATGTCATAGTTTTGATGTCTTCACTATTATTCTACAATGTAGACAATAGTAAAATAAAGAAAAACCCTTGAATGAGTAGGTGTGTCCAAACTTATGACAAACAAATGAAACCTTTAGTGTACATTAACATTTTAGTAATTTAGCAGGCGCTCTTATCCAGAGTGACTTGACTGGTCCCCCTCAAACCCACAAATCTGGCGTTGCAAGCTCCATGCTCTACCAACTGAGCCACACAGGACCACAGTTTAACATGTAGGAGGAGTTGAAAGCTAGATGAAAAGGAGCAGAGCGGGTGGTCTGGATGCTGTCCTAGATCCAGGAGGGAAGAATCCGGACCATCTACTGCTTAAGTGCGTTTGATAGTGTCACCGACGCGGGCCCTCCCTAGGACTGTGGGCTCTCGTTTTCTTCGTGGCCGACGCGGGTAAGACATTTAAGCATGTTAACCCTCGCTGCATCCTCGGAGCTTGTGCAGACCAGCTGGCTGGAGTGTTTATGGACATATTCAATCTCTCCTTATCCCAGTCTGCGGTTCCCACTTGCTTCAAGATGTCCACCATTGTTCCTGTACCCAAGAAAGCAAAGGTAACTGAACTAAATGGTAGCCTAGTGGTAAGAGCGGTAGGCCAGTAACCGAAAGGTTGCTGGATCGGATTCCCGAGCTGACAAGGTAAAAATCTGTTGTTCTGCCCCTGAGCAAGGCAGTTAACTCACTGTTCCCCGGGTGCTGTGGATGTTGATTTAAGCCAGCCCCCCACACCTCTCTGATTCAGAGGGGTTGGGTTAAATGTGGGAGACACATTTCAGTTGAAGGCATTCAGTTGTACAGCTGACTAGGTATCCCCTTTTCCTTAAATGGCTATCGCCCCATAGCACCCACTTCTGTCATCATGAAGTGCTAGTTAAGGATCATATCACCTCCACCTTAACCGACACAACTAGACCCACTGCAATTGCATACCGCCCCAGTAGATCCATGGATGATGCCGTTACACTGCCTATCCCATCTGGACAAGAGGAATACCTATGTAAGAATACTGTTCATTGACTACAGCTTAGCCTTCAACACCATAGTACGCTCCAAGCTCATCATTAAGCTTGGGGCTCTGGATCTGAACGCCGCTCTCTGCAACTGGGTCCTGGACTACCTGACGGGCCGCCCCCAGGTAGTGAATATAGTAAACAACTCCTCCACTATACTGATCCTCAACACAGCGGCCCCTTAAATTATTCATGCTCATCTCCCCCTGTACTACCCCTAAGACACTCACAAACTTTTAAAGATACAGCCCTACAGGATCATGTCAATGGTGCATCACCTCCTGGTATGGCAACTGCACCTTCCGCAACCGCAGGGCTTTCCAGAGGGTTGTGTGGTCTGCCCAACTTATCACCGGGGGCACACTGTCTGCCCTGCAGGACACCTACAGCACCCAATGTCACAGGAAGGTCAAAAAGACTATCAAGGACATCAACCATCCGAGCCACGGCCAGTTCGCCATGCCATCATCCAGAAGGCGAGGTCCGAGACATCGAAAAACATCTATCTCATGGCCATCAGACTGTTAAAATGACGGCCTCCACCCAGTAACTTGCCCTGAAATTAGTCACTGTCACATAGACATGGAATACTGGTCACTTTAATAACGGAACACTGATCACTTTAATGATGTTTACATTCTGTTTTACTCAGTACAATACTGTATTCTAGTCAAGGCCATCCTATTCAACTATTGCTGTATATAAACTATTCTATCCTACGTATTCTACAGATATACTACATATTCTATCCACATACTGTCCATAATGTCTATACATCCCATCACACATGTGTATATATTTATACTCCGGACTCAGACATTTTTCGTCCTAATAATTCTATATTTCTTAATTCCATTATTTTACTTTGTGTGTGTTGATAGATATTACTGCACTGTTGGAGCTAGCAAGACAAGCATTTTGCTACACCCTTAATAATGTCTGCTAAATATTATGAGTATGCAACCAATCCAATTTGATTTGATACACAGGCTGATGTGTTATGGTACTGGCCAGAAGGGGGTGCATCAGAACATCATTTTGAAATGACCAGAGTGGATACAGCAGTACACGTGGTTACCTCAGGGTTAGAGGAAAGGAGGACCGAAATAGAAAGGGGTTATGGAGAAGTAGAGAAAAGTAAGAGATAAAGGAAGGTAATGAGATCATGAGGGTGCTATATTACACGTCGTCACCTTGATACCCTCCAAACCCTTACTTTCTCATTTCCTTGGTGACTGCAGCAGACTCTACCGTCTTTATCCATTGTTTACAGTACAACACAACTGTTGACACAGACACAGACATGCAATACCATGGAAGACAAGACATGTGACATGAGGTCATGTCACACACACTGTATTTAGTGGCCTACATTACAATAATGTTATTTCATGTATATCTTGATCTTGGTCCTCTGACCTATATATAATCAAATCAAATTGTATTGCAGGCAAACAATGTAAACAATTAACAAAAGACAGTGTCTCAGAATCTGGTTGTGAAATTGGTTTTGGATGAACGAATGGAACATGTCCCATATGTGTGTGTGTGTGGCTGTATACATGTGTGGGTCGGGAGTATGAGGAGTATGAGTATGTTAACACTGTCACAGAGGACAGGGAGAGGAAGCCAAACACAGAGCATTCTTTGAAGTAGAGAACAGGGTAATGCTGCTATTGTCAGGGAGTTTTTCAATAAACACTAGCTAGAATCTGGGGGGTGGAGACGGTGGGTGGGGGGTATAACTATACTGCTTTCTCTATGGGAAGAGGGAGTTTGGGCAGGGACTTACACAATGGTCTTCAAGTGTTTGAAGTGCATTTTGGGGTGGGGGGGTGCATATGTACGTGTGTGTGTGTGTGTGTGCTATGGAATCTCTAGATTTTCAGGGGTTAAGGAGGGGATCTCTTCATCATCCACCTGCACTGAGAGGCTAGACGGGGGGTTAATAGGGTAGAGGGTGTCAGGGCAGGGGGCCAAAGGAAGACCATCATATTAGGGAGATGAGGTAGTGTGCCAAACAGGAAGGGACTGTGTGTGTGTGTGTGTGTGGCACACAGAGGTGCAAATTGAGGTCAGATTCAGCAAGTAGCCTCAAGCTTTGATCCTTAAACTGGGCTGGATGAAAGACATCCTGCTTCCCTCGCCTATATGAATGAGAGAGCGAGAAGACCGAGAGAGCAAGGGGACAGAGGGAAAGGGAGAGAGACAGAAGATGAGAGCGGTTTGAGACTGAGAAAGAATAAAAAGAAAGAGTGATGGAAGGAGAGAGAGAAGAACGTTTCTTTCTCACAATGTTGTTCAGTATCAAAATGTAGCTCTTTTGTTTCCTCACACACTCTCCATGGATAATCTGTTAGTTTCATCTCCCTCCTCTGCTCTGCCAAACTCTGATCCCTTCTTCGCCCACGCGTTTGTGTAAATCACCCCTTTTTTCCTGCTAATATAAATCCTGATGGGCTTTATCAACACTCTGTCTACCTCCTTTCTCTTTATCTGTCCATCCCTCCCCCTCTCTTTTTGTGTTCCTCTGTGGTCCAGTGTGTGTAATATTTAAATCTGAACCTTGATCCACCCACGACCTGTCAGAGGCACGGTCCAAACCCTGAAGCCTTCCTCAGTGTGTGTGTGTGTGTGTGTGTGGGGGCGGGCGCGCATGCATGCATGTGTGTTTTTTTAGGGGGTAGATCAGCTTTATACTGCAGGTAGATTGTGGCTTCCATCAATGTACTTATTTGCATCATTTCCAATCCCCCATATATATTTTTTGTAAATATACAGTACCAGTCAAAAGTTTCGACACCTACTCATTCAAGGGTTTTTCTTTATTCTTACTATTTTCTACATTGTAGAATGATAGTGAAGACATCAAAACTATTAAATATATATATATATTCATTCATTGATTCTCAAAGAATATGACATAAATGACTCATGAGCTTAGTTCAACTGTCCTCTGTCCATGAGAACCCAAAATATAAGCTTGTATTTCTCCAATGTTTGTAAACATTGTAAATGTAAACAAACACGGCATAGCCTCATAACCTGGTTAAAACAATTAATTTTGATATCCTGGATGGTCAATCCTTGCATCCATTGCTCTGTTCATTAATCTTAAGAGTAGTTACATTTCTCCAGGCCCATCCCTCAGCTTTTTACCAAAACAGAGGCGGGTGCGACCGTTTTGTTATTGTTTCATCTTTAGATTTTCCCTTTAAACAGCTGCATATTGTCAAGATATCAAAGTGTCACCAACAAAAAGGTAAACAATAGGCCTGTAGCAAACGCAGCATATGACATTCATTTTTCACATTTAAATAGCACTTTTCAGTAGTGCTCAAAGCATGCCATTCCATGAGCGCAGCATTTATTTTTCAACTCAACTCAATGAGCCCAATCAGTCCTCCATGACAACAAAATCATAAACAACAGAGTAGGGATGGCTAATAAGTTGTTAGTTTCAAATCAATACATTTTTATTGGTCACGTACCCATGGTTAGCAGAGGTTAATGCGAGTGTAGCGAAATGCTTGTACTTCTAGTTTCAACAGTGCAGTAATATCTAACAATTTCCCAACAACTACCTAATACACACACATCTTAAAGGGGTGGATGAGAATATGTACATATGAGTATATGGATGAGCGATGGCCGATCGGCATAGGCAAGGTGCAGTAGATGGTATAAAATACACTATATACATTTGATTAGTAATGTAAGATATCTAAACACTATTAAAGTGTCATTGTTTAAAGTGACTTGTGATCCATTTATTAAAGTGGCAGTGATTGGGTCTCAATGTAGGCAGTAGCCTCTGAGCTAGTTTTTCAGTCGCTCGGTCCCAGCTTTGATGCACCTGTATTGACCTCGCCATCTGGATGATAGCGGTGTGAACAAGCAGTGGCTTGGGTGGTTGTTGTCCTTGATGATCTTTTTGGCCTTCCTGTGACACCGGGTGCTGTACAGTCATGGCCAAAAGTTTTGAGAATGACACAAATATTAATTTCCACAAAGTTTGCTGCTTCATTGTCTTTAGATATTTTTGTCAGATGTTACTATGGAATACGTATAATTACAAGCATTTCATACGTGTCAAAGGCTTTTATTGACAATTACATGAAGTTGATGCTGTTACGGTTTTCTTCCTGGGAAGGAGAGGAGGACAAAAATGCAGCGTGGTTATGGTTGAACAGCTTTAATAAAGATGATAACGTGAACAATATACATATACAAAATAAGAAAACGTGGAAAAACCGAAACAGTCCTAACTGGTGCAAAACACAGAGACAGGAAACAATCACCCACGAAATACCCAAAGAATATGGCTGCCTAAATATGGTTCCCAATCAGAGACAACGATAAAGACCTGCCTCTGATTGAGAACCACTCTAGGCAACCATAGACTTACCTAGAATACTACACTGAACACAACCCCATCAATGTACAAAACCCCTAGACAAGACAAACACATAATCACCCATGTCACACCCTGGCCTAACCACAATAATAAAGAAAACACAGAATACTAAGGCCAGGGTGTGACAGATGCAAAGAGTCAATATTTGCAGTGTTGACCCTTTTTTTTCAAGACCTCCGCAATCCGCCCTGGCATGCTGTCAGTTAACTTCTGGGCGACATCCTGTCGGATGGCAGCCCATTCTTGCATAATCAATGCTTGGAGTTTGTCCGAATTTGTGGGTTTTTGTTTGTCCACCCGCCTCTTGAGGATTGACCACAAGTTCTCAATGGGATTAAGGTCTGGGGAGTTTCCTGGCCATGGACCCAAAATATCAATGTTTTGTTCCCCGAGCCACTTAGTTATCACTTTTGCCTTATGGCAAGGTGCTCTATCATGCTGGAAAAGGCATTGTTCGTCACCAAACTGTTCCTGGATGGTTGGGAGAAGTTGCTGTCGAAGGATGTGTTGGTACCATTCTTTATTCATGGCTGTGTTCTTAGGCAGAATTGTGAGTGAGCCCACTCCCTTGGCTGAGAAGAAACCCCACACATGAATGGTCTCAGGATGCCCTATTGTTGGCATGACACAGGACTGATGGTAGCGCTCACCTTGTCTTCTCTGGACAAGCTTTTTTCCGGATGCCCCAAACAATCAGAAAGGGGATTCATCAGAGAAAATGACTTGACCCCAGTCCTCAGCAGTCCAATCCCTGTACCTTTTGCAGAATATCTGTCTGTCCCTGATGTTTTTCCTGGAGAGAAGTGGCTTCTTTGCTGCCCTTCTTGACACCAAGCCATCCTTCAAAAGTCTTTGCCTCACTGTGTGTGCAGATGCACTCACACATGCCTGCTGCCATTCCTGAGCAAGCTCTGTACTGGTGCTGCCCCGATCCCGCAGCTGAATCAACTTTAGGAGACGGTCCTGGCGCTTGCTGGACTTTCTTGGGCGCCCTGAAGCCTTCTTCACAACAATTGAACCTCTCTCCTTGAAGTTCTTGATGATCCGATAAATGGTTGATTTAGGTGCAATCTTACTGGCACTAATATCCTTGCCTGTGATGCCCTTTTTGAGCAAAGCAATGATGATGGCACGTGTTTCCTTGCAGGTAACCATGGTTGGCAGAGGAAGAACAATGATTCCAAGCATCACCCTCCTTTTGAAGCTTCCAGTCTGTTATTCGAACTCAATCAGCATGACAGAGTGATCTCCAGCCTTGTCCTCGTCAACACTTACACCCGTGTTAACGAGATAATCACTGACATGATGTCAGCTGGTCCTTTTGTGGCAGGGCTGAAATGCAGTGGAAATGTTTTTGGGGGATTCAGTTCATTTGCATGGCAAAGAGGGACTTTTCAATTAATTGCAATTCATCTGATCACTCACTCTTCATAACATTCTGGAGTATATGCAAATTGCATATAAAATACAAACTGAGGCAGCAGACTTTGTGAAAATAAATATTTGTGTCATTCTCAAAACTTTTGGCCATGACTGTAGGTGTCCTGAAGGTTAGGTAGTTTGCCCCCGGTGATGCATTGTGTAGACCGCACCACCCTCTGGAGAGCCTTGCGGTTGAGGGTGGTGCAGTTTCTGTACCTGGTTGTGATACAGCCTGACAGGATGCTCTCAATTGTGCATCCGTAAAAGTTTGTCAGGGTTTTGGGTGACAAGCCAAATTTATTTTGGGGTTATGCTCAGGTAAAACAATTTGTGTTTGTAAAACAACATCCATATATGGCCAGCAATGTAAACTTCAACATTGATTTATCCTGCAATAGATGCCATTCAAACATACATGTTTATTCTAATGCCTCTTAAGGGGGAAGTCATCTAAAAGTGAAGCCATCTAAAAGTGAGTTTGGATAATCCAAACATTATGTTACTGATTACAATTTTGGATAGGTAACTAGTAACTGATTACATTTTAGAACGTAACCTACCCAACCCTGGCTTTATGAATGCCTCATATCCTCTAATATCAATTTCCTGGATGGAATAGGGCAGGAACAATAGGGGAAATCTCAATATAAATTGTGTTCCAGGTGTGGGTTCCTTGCGTGTGTTCCCCCCGGCTGTTCAATGCTCTCAGGGCAGCAGCCCTCTGGCTCCCAGTCTGGCAGCGTGACTGGCTTTTATGGGAACACTGGTTGATAAGTCTCTTCCTCCTTCCTCTCTTGCAGTTTTTCTCTCCTTCTCTCCTGCTCTCTCGTCCTCTCCCTCTCTCCCTTTCTCTGCCACTCTCTCTATCCACAGTTCGAGCCCTAGGCTGGGCTGGAGCACTTCAAAGCTATGGAGCTTTTTCAGTGGTAAGAACAGAGACATACGGAACACACATGACGGGATGAAACAATAGTCTCATATACAATAGAGCAATAGAACAAAGCAAGTTTGTGTGTGTGTGGGGGGTGCAGGGGTAGGGCATTTTCATGTGTTTGACATTGACCCTCTGGCTGCAGGTGTGTGTGCGTGTGTGGCAGGTGACCATGTCCTTAGACTGAAAGTCTGATCAGAACACACTATTAGAAACAGTGGGAGGATGCAAATTATGTCTTTGTAATATAAAACGGTCCAACGGACAAATCAGACAGATAATCTGAAGCTGATCTCCTATCCTGGGAATAACTGAGCCAATCTAACACACTATCAACTCTCATAACACTCATACACACACTTATATACACACACACTTATTCTTACACACTCATACACACACACACACACACACACTCATACATACATATACACACACACAATCACATGAACAGACTCATACTGAAAGAATGACAGATGCAGTGAGCTCCAAAAGTATTGTTGTTGTGGCTCTGTACTCCAGCACTTTGGATTTTAAATTAAACCATAACTATGAGGTTGAAGTGTATTTTCATTCATTTCGGGTGAACCATTTAGAAATTACAGCACTTTTTGTTTCATAGTCCCCCATTTTAGGGAAATTCACTTATGTGTATTAAAGTAGTCAGAAGTATTCCTAGCACACAATGATTACATCAAGCTTGTGACTCTACAGACTGTTGGATACATTTGCTGTTTGTTTTAGTTGTGTTTCAGATTATTTTGTGCCCAATAGAAATGAATGGTAAATGCATTCATGTGGATGCTACCATAATTACGGATAGTCCTGAATGAATTGTGAATAATGATGAGTGAGGAAGTTACAGATGCACAAATATCATTCCCCCAAGTCATGCTAACTCCGCCTGTTATTGTAATGGTGAGAGGTTAGCATGTCTTGGGGTATGATATTTATGGGTCTAACTTTCTCACTCATCATTATTCACGATTCATTCAGGATTATCTGTAATCATGGTAGTATCCACATTAATGTAGAAGGGTTTAGGAACATTCTATTCTTAATTACAATAAAAGTCACTCCACAATACATTATTTACCATTCATTTCTATTGTGCACAAAATAATCTGAAACACAACCAAAACAAGTCAATACATCACAAGCTTGATGTAGTCATTGCGTGCTATGAATATGCCAATGGAAAGGTGGCATCCTTTGATGGTGCCATGTTGAGAGTCACTGAGTTCTTCGGTATGGCCATTCTACTGTCAATGTTTGTCTATGGAGATTGCCTGGCTGTGTGCTAAATTTGATACACCTGTTAGCAACGGGTGTGGCTGATATAGCCGAATCCATTCATTTGAAGGGGTGTCCACGTACTTTTTGGGGATATATAGGGTCTCTAGCTGAAACTGATACATTTTGATGAGGATGTTGTATTATGCTAATTCGATTAGGGGGTTATTATGACCTTAGGGGGTTATACTGTGTCCTTAATGAAATCGTAACTTTTGTGTTGGTGTATGAAGGTTCATAACATTCTGCAACCAGGCAGGTCACCCGGGATACAAGTCAGTATTCGATGTCCATCCATGTCTCAGGACGTCGGGAGATGATGTGGAAACTGGCCACAAGAACCAAAACAGTGAGCGCTGTTACCATGAAGTAGGCTTTTATTTTGCTAGGGCATTGTAGGCGGGGATGGTGGATGGGCGTAAGCATCTGCCTCTGGTTCCAAAGAGTCAAAGGTTGCATGTTCGAATCCAGTGATATAATGTTTTTTGAAGCCTATCCCAAACATTAACCGTTAACTTAACCATTCTGAGTTGACACCTAACCTTAAGAATTCAGAGTTAATGCCTGAACTTAATATTGGAATGACACAGCGAAGTATCCAAACACTTCATCATTTGAGGTTTGGAACAACTTTGAAATTTGAGAAACATGGATGAACGTCTAATTCTGATGTGAGACTGTGAGAGCGTGTTACTGTAACTTTACAATGAGCTCCAAAAGTATTGGGACAGTGACACATTTTTGTTGTTTTGGCTCTGTACTCCAGCACTTTGGATTTGAAATGACACAATGACTGAGGTTAAAGTTCAGACTTTCAGCTTTAATTTGAGGGTATGTTCACTTTTTGTACATAGATCCCCCCCATTTTAGGGGACAAAAAATATTGGGCCAAGTTCACTTATGCGTATTAAAGTAGTAAAAAGTTAATAGCGGCGAGCTTTACACCCCTCCAGCCGATGATTGGCATTGCGCATGGTGATCTTAGGCTTGTGTGCAGCTGCTCTGCCATGGAAACCCATTTCATGAAGCTCCCGACAAACAGTTATTGTGCTGACATTTCCTCCAGAGGCAGTTTGTAACTATGTAGTGATGGTTGCAACCGAGGACAGACAATTTTGACGCGCTTCAGCACCCAGCGGTCCTGTTCTGTGAGCTTGTGTGGCCTACCACTTTACTTCTGTGCCGTTGTTGCTCCTAGACATTTCCACTTCACAATAACCGCACTTAAAGTTGACCAGGGCAGCTCTAGCTGGGCAGAAATTCAATGAACTGACTTGTTGGAAAAGTGGCATCTGTTGAAAGTCACTGAGCTCTTCAGTATGGACCATTCTACTGCCAGTGTTTGTCTATGGAGATTGCATGGCTGTGTGCTCGATTTTATACACCTGTCAGCAACGGGTGTAGATGAAATAGCCAAATCCACATACTTTTGGCCTGTTATTCAATGTGTTTGTATAGGCTAATAGCAGTAAGGTCAAAAACCATTTAAAATTCAAAATCAATATGACCCTTTTAAATCAATTCCATATAGCTTAGTAGAAGTCAATCCTTCCCTTCTATACTTTTAATTGCATTACCCCCTCCCCTCGTTCTGTTGAGCAGGAAATGTAATTTGAGGCATTTGCATTGGTTAATATGTTTCATAAGCACAACAATAAGAGCATCATTACAGAGTAACAATTTCCTCAATCCACATTCATCAAGTGTTCAGCCAGCAGCCACTGGCACACACACACACACACACACACACACAAATGCATGCAACCACACGCGTGCGCACACACACACGCAAGCATGCAGGCACACACACACACTGCACCCGCTGCAACATCCTCCCCCACCCTCTCTCACCCACACACACCACACATTGCCCGAACATGTAGAGACAAAGCTCTGAGTATGGGGTAATGAAAACACACTTATATGCTAAAGAAAAGCACACACACAAGCATTTGATCCCTTCTACCTGGTATGTATATTTAACTCTGTCAACAACTTCACAAACGCAGACGTAAACACTCTGAAGATACAGTATAGTATTAGATCAATCATACACGGTTACAATCCCTGCATACACATACACAACTGTTTTGATACCCCCCCCACACACACACTCACACACACACACTGACTGATAGAAGAGCTCTGCTGCAGCTCGTTTTATTATCGCTCAGTCTCCACCCAGAGAACGGCCAGGCGCGAGAGCGGTGTGTTGAGGGGAGGTTTCTCAGATGTAGCAGAACATGTCATCCAACCTGTTTAGAGCGATAATGAGCTGACAGTTGGATTGTTATCAAGGTGAGGAAACAAAGGCATCATTCTGACACGTCAAAGAGCTGGGATCTGACATGGAATCAGTTATTGAGAAACGCCCCATAAAACATGACATAACTCACTGATCTCGGATCAGCTTAAAGACATATGGCTGAGAAAGGCTGACACCTCAGGAGACTGTTAACTGTTCTGAAGTTATCCTTAAATACAGGGATGATACTGGCTCCTGAGATGCATCATCAGAGTGGGACGTAGCAGCCAATTCACTCCCTAACCCTACCCCTTGGCGCAACCCCTAGGACCTCTTGGTACTAGGCATTCGATATTGGAGATACTGTATAACTTTCTGTTTCCCTCGAGTACTTTGATTTCTCTCTCTTTCTTCTTTCGTTCTCTCTCTTTCTCTTTCTCTTTCATTCTCTCTTTCTCTCTCTCTCTGGGAGGAGAGACTGTGTGGTCTCGTCGGTCTCCTGCTATTAGTTTGTTTATAGAAGTTAAAGCTGAGTGCTGCTGGCTGCCTGAGGCCAGCATTCCAATATAGTGCCTCATACATGCTCATACAGGCACACACACACACACACACACACACACACACACACACACACACTCTCTCTCTCTCTCTCTCTCTCTCTCTCTCTCTCTCTCTCTCTCTCTCTCTCTCTCTCTCTCTCTCTCTCTCTCTCTCTCTCTCTCTCTCTCTCTCTCTCTCTCTCTCTCTCTCTCTCTCTCTCTCTCTCTCTCTCTCTCTCTCTCTCTCTCTCTCTCTCTCTCTCTCTCTCTCTCTCTCTTCCCCTTCCCATTTCTCCCTACCAGTGTTTAACTCCCCCTTCCCCTCCACTATCTGTTGTGTGTTACTCTCTCACTTCCCCTCCTTATCCCTATACCATCATTTCATTAATCTATTCTACTGTCTGTATATCTGTGAATGACAGCCAGAGGGGGTTGGTGTGGTTGTATTGGGGTGGCGGACTCAACGTCCATTCTGTGGTCAGCCTCACCCTGTCATCGTTAGAGAACAGAACTCTCACTGAGATTGACAAGTGTGTTCAAAACTAGCTGTTACATGTGTATTTGAATGTACAGGAGAGATTTCCCACAAAGATAAGAACCCCCTCCTCACGTTCCTGACACTAATCTGTGTGTGTGAACAGTGTGTACAGTGTGTACAGTGTGTCCGGTGTATGTGTTTGTGTGTACAGGTGACTCATCCCTTACTCACCTCAACCAACTGTCAAACAGGTCTGGTTCAGAACAGGACAGCGTTAATCAATCTAACTGCCTGTCAATCAGAGTGATGACTGGACACAATTATAGTGATAATCCAAGCGACGGTTACTAATATTTAAATACACACCCATACACACACAAAGGTTACTGATATTACAATCCGTTGTCTATTCCTGTTGAAACATCAACTACCAAACAGAAAACACACAACTTGAAGTTCAACATATCGAACATAATAAACAGCTCAAAGACAACACTGATAATATTGTTTTAAACATTTTGAATCGTTGTCTCGAAGTGTGTGTCGTTGTTTTAGTCATTATTATAATGTAACCGCTACATTTCTTCAGTTTGTGTAAACTGTGAAACATCCATTTGAGAACAGACTGAACATGGAGAATAGAAACGGTGTTAGTAAGTATGGGAGCAGAGACACATAATGTCTGCAGGGTCTGATCAGTCACTGGTGATATCATCCACCGGCTGAGAGAAGGAAACTGGATTGTTTGTATGGTAATAAGGTTGTCATTTTCCCTGCTCTTTGTCTTGAGTTTTTATGGGGTACAGTTTTGAAGTGCTTATCATTCCAGGTGTTACACAGATCATGTTGACTTTTGTTTGGATTTAAAATTGAGCTGGTTTTAAATGTGAACACACCTTAGTGTTGGGTTGCATTCCAAATGGCACCCTATTACCTCTGTAATACACTACTTTGGGACTCTGGTCGAAAGTAGTGCACTGCATAGGGAATAGGGTGCCATTTGGGACTTGCGGAGTAATGGACAGTCTTTATCTAATTTAAACAGCTCAGGTGTTTTAATGAGAGGCCTGTCTGTGCTGTTCACACCTAGAAACAGACGAGATAAATACTAACAAAAATAGAAATAAACAGTGAGGCTTTAATCTTATGTTACTGTAAAAAACATTTAGGACACCTGTTCTTTCCATGACATAGACTGACCAGGTGAATACAGAATAAAGCTATGTATGATCTGTTACTGATGTCACCTGTTAAATCCACTTCAGTCAGTGTAGATGAAGGGGAGGAGACAGCTAAAAAAAAGTATTTTTAATCCTTGAGACCATTAAGACATGGATTGTGTATGTCTGCCATTCAGAGGGTAAATGGGTAAGACAAAAGATTGAAGTGCCTTTGAATGAGTTATGGTAGTAGGTGCCAGGCGCACCGGTTTGGGCCAAGAACTGCAACACTGCTGGGTTTTTCACGCTTAACAGTTTCCCATGTGTATCAAGAATGGTCCAACACCCAAAGCACATCCAGACAACTTGGCTTAACTATGGCTCCCGAGTGGCACAGTGTTCTAAAACACTGCATCTCAGTGCAAGAGGTGTCACTGCAGTACCTGGTTGGAATCCAGGCTGCATCACATCCGGTCGTGATTGGGAGTCCCATAGGGCGGTGCACAATTGGCCCAGCATCATCCGGGTTTGGCCGGGGTAGGCCGTCATTGTAAATAAGAATTTGTTCTTAACTGACTTGCCTAGTTAAATAAAGGTTCAAATAAAACATAAATGCATCTGTGGGAAGCATTGGAGTCAGCATGGGCCAGCATCCCTGTGGACACCTTGTAGAGTCCATGCCCTGACCAATTGAGGCTGTTGTGAGGGCAAAAGGGGGGTGAAACTGAATATTAGGAAGGTGTCCTTAAAGTTTTGTACACTCAGTGTATACACACATTACACTGTACCTAATTGAATCACCAACTATTAATCTGATGAAGTATAAGAAATCAGTGGGAAATATCTGAGTGTGCATGCCTGGGTGTACAACAGTTAGAATCTAAACTGAATACTCCTCCCCACCTGATTTAAAATGAAGTTATAATAGCTCTCACTATTATTTGTTAATTTCGCATTCCTTTGCATTATCGTACATTAGGTATACCAATTTGAAATACAATAGGACATTTAATCACGTAACCACTTAATCTAAAGTCGTGCCATCCCCCAGAGGTACGGGAGGGCTCCACCCTCTTTATGCACCAATGTTTTAATTGTCATTAAACACCCATAAAGCTGTCATCAGATGTAGGTTAATGTCAGCACTTAGTCAACCTCACAAAGCAGAGAAACAGACAGGTTGGCCACACCCAACACTAATAGAGTCTAATGTAAAGAGCCACCGTGATCTCCAAACCCTTCGCCACGTACAGTCTATTCTAAATGGAATAGTTTCCTCATGCCACGATGGCTACTGATTTGCTGCGTAGATACAGGCCAAGTCTTGTTCAGTGACTGCTACAGCAGGCACTGAGTGGTGTAAAAAGGGCTGTTTCAAAAGTCTAGTTGAATCACACGTGTGAATGACAGCCATTCTCCATTGACCTGCTGTGGTATAGCCTACAGTTCAGCTCTTGCCCAAGTCTCTACTGTTCTCCTGTCCTCCTCTGTCCTCATAACCTATACATGTACTCATCTCTACAGGAACCTTCCCTCTGTTATACTATACTGCTCAGTCTCCTTTGTGAGAACCATAGCGGCGTTTGCAAATAACTGTGCATTGTAACTCCATACATCTATAGATGTGTGCGTTTTTATACACAGGCCCTTATCGGGTCACACCCACATAAACTGCCGCCCATACACAGTGCTGATGAAGTGTTGGGAACTGTTTACACAGCAACAGTAGTTGTATGGCGTTGTCGGGTGTCACAAAACCACCCAAAAGTTTCCCTCCCAGAACTATTCCAAAACACTCACACCACCAGCCATTTTGGATCCCTCTGATGTCTATCATAGCACTGTGTCATTAGGAAGTTACAGGAAATTACCCAGGAGGACTTCAAGACTGTTGGAAAAATTATGAAAATACAACTGAAGCATAGGCAAAAGTGTCTAACCATGCTGCAACTGACGTAAACCCTTGAAAAAATGTGGTCATATCAGAGTACTGAGTGTACTGTGCTCTAATGTTCAGATCAATTCATCAACAAACAGATGCAAAGTACTTTTCTGTCACTGATATCTGTGGTATCACCATGAGTTCATGTTTTTCAGAACCATAACGTATAAGCACAATACAGACAGGTGGTTTGAATGACTCATAAACTGAATTCACCTCAGAGACATCTCCCTCTGAGCCTTCTGATGAAAAATTACAGACTATGTTTAGGAGCCTTTTATGTACAGTACCAGTCAAAAGTTTGGACACACCTACTCATTCAAGGGTTTTTCTTTATTTCTACTGTTTTCAACATTGTAGAATAATAGTGAAGACATCAAAACTATGAAATAACACAATAAAGTGTTACACAAATCGAAACATATATATTATATTTGAGATTTTACAAAATAGCCACCCTTTGCCTTGATGACAGCTTTGCACACTCTTGGCATTCTCTCCAGCTTCATGAGGTAGTCACCTGGAATGCATTTCAATTAACAGGTGTGCTTTGTTAATTTTATTTGTGAAATTTCTTTCCTTCTTCATGCGCATGAGACAATCAATGTTGTGACAAGGTAGGAGTGGTATACAGAAGACAGCCCTATTTGGTAAAACAGCTCATTATTGATTCTGTTTCTGTGTTTCATGTCTGTACGCTACTCGAGTTACTTGTTTTGTTCCGTGTTCCGTTATTTATTAAATCCACTCCCTGTACTTGCTTCCCAATTCTTAGCATACACGTTACACCTCCAGGCTGTATAAAGGCTATTTGACCAAGAAACCAAGAAGGAGAGTGATGGAGATGACCTGGCCTCAGATGACCTGGTCTCCACAATCACCCTACCTCAACTCAATTGAGATGGTTTGGGATAAGTTGGACCGCAGGGTGAAGGAAAAGCAGCCAACAAGCACTCAGCATATGTGGGAACTCCTTCAAGACTGTTGGAAAAGCATTCCTCATGAAGCTGGTTGAGAGAATGCCAAGAGTGTGAAAAGCTGTCATCGAGGCAAAGGGTGGCTTCTTTGAAGAATCTCAAATATAAATTAAATATATATTTATATATAAAAATATATTTGTTGAACACTTTTTTGGTTACTACATGATTCCATATGTGTTATTTCATAGTTTTGATGTCTTCACTATTATTCTACAATGTAGAAAACAGTACAAATAAAGAAAAACCCTTGAATGAGTAGGTTGTCCACACTTTTGACTGGTACTGTAAGTTTAGGTGTTAATGACATGGCGAGATGGATGACACAGTCCCCACTTCAGATGTGTTTTTACCCAACTTGGGATCCTTTATATAACGTCTACTCGGCTAGGACAGTATGGGTGTGTGCATGAGTGATCAGTCCAGTTCAAGTGTTCAGCAGTCCTATGACATGTAGATAGAATCTTTCTCGAGACTGTTGTTCTCGAGACTGTTGGTATGCTCGGATACCATCTGCCAGACTGTAAGGGAGTGAACAGCACGTGGCTGGGGTGTGTGGGGTCCTTGATGATGCTGCAGGACTTCCTCAGGCACCGTTTCAAATAGATGTCCTGGATGGGTTGGAACACAGCCCCAGTGATGTACTGGGACGTCTTTTCCACTTGCTGGAGGGCCGTGTGGTCGTGGAGCAATTCCCATACCAGGCTGTGATGCAACCGGCCAGGATTCTTCCGATGGTGTTTTTGGTCCATGTCAAGTCCTCGGTGATGTGGACGCCAAGGAACTTTAAAACTGCTGATTCTCTCTACTGCAGTCCCGTTGATGTGGATTGGAGCATTTTGTTTTGCTGACGTAGAGGGAGAGGTTGTTGTCCTGGCACCACAATGCCAGTTCACTTATCTCCTCCCTATAGGCTGAATCGTCGTTGTTGGTTATCAGGCCTACTACCGTGGTGTCGTCAGCTAACTTAATGATGGAGTTGGTGTCTTGCAAAGCCACACAGTTGTGGGTGAACAGTGAGTGCAGCAGAGGGGTGAGGACACAGGGAGTGCAGCAGAGGGCTGAGGACACAGGGAGTGCAGCAGAGGGTTGAGGACACAGGGAGTGCAGCAGAGGAGTGAGGACACAGGGAGTGCAGCAGAGGGCTGAGGACACAGGGAGTGCAGCAGAGGAGTGAGGACACAGGGAGTGCAGCAGAGGGCTGAGGACACAGGGAGTGCAGCAGAGGGCTGAGGACACAGGGAGTGCAGCAGAGGGCTGAGGACACAGGGAGTGCAGCAGAGGGCTGAGGACACATTGAGTGCAGCAGAGGGCTGAGGACACAGGGAGTGCAGCAGAGGGCTGAGGACACAGGGAGTGCAGCAGAGGGCAGAGGACACAGGGAGTGCAGCAGAAGGCTGAGGACACAGGGAGTGCAGCAGAGGGTGGAGGACACAGGGAGTGCAGCAGAGGGTGGCGGACACAGGGAGTGCAGCAGAGGGATGAGGACACAGGGAGTGCAGCAGAGGGCTGAGGACACACCCCTGTGTTAAGAGTCAGTTTGGCTCTTCTGTGGTCTGCCCGTCATGAAGTCCAGAATCCAGTTGCAAAGGGTAGTGTGTGTGTTGTGTAATAATTCTGGGAGTGGATGTTTTGGATGGTTTTGTGACGCTTACATCATATGCAGATTGATCCCTTGTCCCCCTAAAGGATGGTAAATACATATTGTATGTATAAAACCCTGTTACTGCCACAGCTATTTAAAACCCTATTGCTGATACAGCTATTTAAAACCATGTTACTGCCACAGCTATTTAAAACCCTGTTACTGCCACGCCTACTTAAAACCATGTTAGTGCCACAGCTATTTAAAACCATGTTAGTGCCACAGCTATTTAAAACCATGTTACTGCCACAGCTATTTAAAACTATGTTACTGCCACAGCTATTTAAAACCCTGTTACTGCCACGCCTACTTAAAACCATGTTACTGCCACAGCTGTTTAAAATCCTGTTACTGACGCAGCTACTTAAAACCATGTTACTGACACAGCTACTTAACACCTTGTTACTGACACAGCTACTTAAAACCTTGTTTCTACCACAGCTACTGAAAACCCTGTTACTGCCACAGCTATTTAAAACGCTGTTACTGACAAAGCTACTTAACACCTTATTACTGAAACAGCTATTTAAATCCCTGTTAGTGCCACAGCTATTTAAAACCATGTTAGTGCCACAGCTATTTAAAACCATGTTACTGCAACAGCTATTTAAACCTTGTTACTGCCACAGCTGTTTAAAACCATGTTACTGCCACAGCTATTTAAAACCATGTTACTGCCACAGCTATTTAAAACCATGTTACTGCCACAGCTATTTAAACCCATGTTACTGCCACAGCTATTTAAAACCTTGTTACTGCCACAGCTATTTAAAACCATGTTACTGCCACAGCTATTTAAAACCATGTTACTGCCACAGCTATTTAAAACCATGTTACTGCCACAGCTATTTAAAACCTTGTTACTGCCACAGCTATTTAAAACCATGTTACTGCCACAGCTATTTAAAACCGTGTTACTGCCACAGCTATTTAAAACCGTATTACTGCCACAGCTATTTAAAACCGTGTTACTGACACAGCTATTTAAAACCGTGTTACTGACACAGCTATTTAAAACCGTGTTACTGACACAGCTATTTAAAACCGTGTTACTGACACAGCTATTTAAAACCGTGTTACTGACACAGCTATTTAAAACCGTGTTACTGACACAGCTATTTAAAACCTTGTTACTGCCACAGCTTTTTAAAACCATGTTAGTGCCACAGCTATTTAAAACCATGTTACTGCCACAGCTATTTCAAACCATGTTACTGCCACAGCTATTTAAAACCTTGTTACTGCCACAGCTATTTAAAACCATGTTAGTGCCACAGCTATTTAAAACCATATTAGTGCCACAGTTATTTAAAACCATGTTACTGCAACAGCTTTTTAAACCTTGTTACTGCCACAGCTATTTAAAACCATGTTACTGCCACAGCTATTTAAAACCATGTTAGTGACACAGCTATTTAAAGCCTTGTTACTGACACAGCGACTTAAAACCCTGTTACTGCCACAGCTACTGAAAACCCTCTTACTGCCACAGCTATTTAAAACCGTGTTACTGCCACAGCTATTTAAAACCTTGTTACTGCCACAGCTATTTAAAACCTTGTTACTGACACAGCGACTTAAAACCCTGTTACTGACACAGCTATTTAAACCTTGTTACTGCTACAGCTATTTCAAACCTTGTTACTGACACAGCTATTTAAAACCTTGTTACTGACACAGTTACTTAACACCCTGTTACTGACACAGCTATTTAAAGTCTTGTTACTGACACAGCTACTTAATCTTGTTACTGACACAGCTACTTAAAACCTTGTTTCTACCACAGCTACTGAAAACCCTGTTAGTGCCACAGCTACTTAACACCTTATTACTGAAACAGCTATTTAAATCCCTGTTAGTGCCACAGCTATTTAAAACCATGTTAGTGCCACAGCTATTTAAAACCATGTTACTGCCACAGCTATTTAAAACCATGTTACTGCCACAGCTACTTAACACCTTGTTTCTACCACAGCTACTTAACACCTTGTTACTGACACAGCTACTTAAAACCTTGTTTCTACCACAGCTACTGAAAACCCTGTTAGTGCCACAGCTATTTAAACCTTGTTACTGACACAGCTACTTAACACCTTGTTACTGACACAGCTACTTAAAACCTTGTTTCTACCACAGCTACTGAAAACCCTGTTAGTGCCACAGCTATTTAAAACGCTGTTACTGACAAAGCTACTTAACACCTTATTACTGAAACAGCTATTTAAATCCCTGTTAGTGCCACAGCTATTTAAAACCATGTTAGTGCCACAGCTATTTAAAACCATGTTACTGCAACAGCTATTTAAACCTTGTTACTGCCACAGCTATTTCAAACCTTGTTACTGACACAGCTATTTAAAACCTTGTTACTGACACAGCTACTTAACCTTGTTACTGACTCAGCTATTTAAAACGCTGTTACTGACAAAGCTACTTAACACCTTATTACTGAAACAGCTATTTAAATCCATGTTAGTGCCACAGCTATTTAAAACCATATTAGTGCCACAGCTATTTAAAACCATGTTAGTGACACAGCTATTTAAAACCTTGTTACTGACACAGCGACTTAAAACCATGTTAGTGACACAGCTATTTAAACCATGTTACTGCCACAGCTACTGAAAACCCTCTTACTGCCACAGCTATTTAAAACTTTGCTAATGCCACAGCTATTTAAAACCTTGTTACTGCCACAGCTATTTAAACCCATGTTACTGCCACAGCTATTTTAAACCTTGTTACTGCCACAGCTATTTAAAACCATGTTACTGCCACAGCTATTTAAAACCATGTTAGTGCCACAGCTACTTAACATCTTATTACTGACACAGCTATTTAAAACCTTGTTACTGACACAGCTACTTAACCTTGTTACTGACGCAGCTATTTAAAACTATGTTACTGCCATAGCTATTTAAAACCCTGTTACTGCCACAGCTACTGAAAACCCTGTTACTGCCACAGCTATTTAAAACCCTGTTACTGACACAGCTACTTAACCTTGTTACTGACACAGCTACTTAACCTTGTTACTGACACAGCTATTTAAAACCCTATTGCTGATACAGCTACTTAACCACTTGTTACTGACACAGCTACTTAACCTTGTTACTGACGCAGCTATTTAAAACCATGTTAGTGCCACAGCTATTTAAAACCATGTTACTGCCACAGCTATTTAAAATCCTGTTACTGCCACGGCTACTTAAAACCTTGTTACTGACACAGCTATTTAAAACCTTGTTACTGACACAGCTACTTAAAACTGTGTTTCTGCCACAGCTACTGAAAACCCTGTTACCTCCACAGCTATTTACAACCTTGTTACTGCCACAGCTACTGAAAACCCTCTTACTGCCACAGCTACTGAAAACCCTCTTACTGCCACAGCTACTGAAAACCCTCTTACTGCCACAGCTACTGAAAACCCTGTTACTGCCACAGCTATTTAAACCCTGTTACTGACAAAGCTACTTAACACCTTATTACTGATACAGCTATTTAAATCCCTGTTAGTGCCACAGCTATTTAAAACCATGTTTCTGCCACAGGTATTTCAAACCTTATTACTGCCACAGCTATTTAAAACCTTGTTACTGCCACAGCTATTTAAAACCTTGTTACTGCCACAGCTATTTAAAACCGTGTTACTGCCACAGCTATTTAAAACCGTGTTACTGACACAGCTATTTAAAACCGTGTTACTGACACAGCTATTTAAAACCGTGTTACTGACACAGCTATTTAAAACCGTGTTACTGCCACAGCTATTTAAAACCTTGTTAGTGCCACAGCTATTTAAAACCTTGTTACTGCCACAGCTATTTAAAACCATGTTAGTGCCACAGCTACTTAACATCTTATTACTGACACAGCTATTTAAAACCTTGTTACTGACACAGCTACTTAACCTTGTTACTGACGCAGCTATTTAAAACCATGCTACTGCCATAGCTATTTAAAACCCTGTTACTGCCACAGCTACTTAAAATCGTATTACTGACACAGCTATTTAAAACCATGTTACTGACAAAAGCTACTTAACACCTTGTTACTGCCACAGCTATTTAAAACCATGTTACTGACAAAAGCTACTTAATACCTTGTTACTGCCACAGCTATTTAAACCCCTGTTACTGCCACAGCTATTTAAAACCATGTTAGTGCCACAGCTACTTAACATCTTATTACTGACACAGCTATTTAAAACCTTGTTACTGACACAGCTATTTAAAACCTTGTTACTGACACAGCTATTTAAAACCTTGTTACTGACACAGCTACTTAACCTTGTTACTGACGCAGCTTTTTAAAACCATGTTACTGCCACAGCTATTTCAAACCTTTTTACTGACACAGCTATTTAAAACCTTGTTACTGACTCAGCTATTTAAAACGCTGTTACTGACAAAGCTACTTAACACCTTATTACTGAAACAGCTATTTAAATCCATGTTAGTGCCACAGCTATTTAAAACCATATTAGTGCCACAGCTATTTAAAACCATGTTAGTGACACAGCTATTTAAAACCTTGTTACTGACACAGCGACTTAAAACCATGTTAGTGACACAGCTATTTAAACCCTGTTACTGCCACAGCTACTGAAAACCCTCTTACTGCCACAGCTATTTAAAACCCTCTTACTGCCACAGCTATTTAAAACCTTGTTACTGCCACAGCTATTTAAACCCATGTTACTGCCACAGCTATTTTAAACCTTGTTACTGCCACAGCTATTTAAAACCATGTTACTGCCACAGCTATTTAAAACCATGTTAGTGCCACAGCTACTTAACATCTTATTACTGACACAGCTATTTAAAACCTTGTTACTGACACAGCTACTTAACCTTGTTACTGACGCAGCTATTTAAAACAATGTTACTGCCATAGCTATTTAAAACCCTGTTACTGCCACAGCTACTGAAAACCCTGTTACTGCCACAGCTATTTAAAACCCTGTTACTGACACAGCTACTTAACCTTGTTACTGACACAGCTACTTAACCTTGTTACTGACACAGCTATTTAAAACCCTATTGCTGATACAGCTACTTAACCACTTGTTACTGACACAGCTACTTAACCTTGTTACTGACGCAGCTATTTAAAACCATGTTAGTGCCACAGCTATTTAAAACCATGTTACTGCCACAGCTATTTAAGATCCTGTTACTGCCACGGCTACTTAAAACCTTGTTACTGACACAGCTACTTAAAACTGTGTTTCTGCCACAGCTACTGAAAACCCTGTTACCTCCACAGCTATTTACAACCTTGTTACTGCCACAGCTACTGAAAACCCTCTTACTGCCACAGCTACTGAAAACCCTCTTACTGCCACAGCTACTGAAAACCCTCTTACTGCCACAGCTACTGAAAACCCTGTTACTGCCACAGCTATTTAAACCCTGTTACTGACAAAGCTACTTAACACCTTATTACTGATACAGCTATTTAAATCCCTGTTAGTGCCACAGCTATTTAAAACCATGTTTCTGCCACAGGTATTTCAAACCTTATTACTGACACAGCTATTTAAAACCATGTTAGTGCCACAGCTATTTAAAACCTTGTTACTGCCACAGCTATTTAAAACCTTGTTACTGCCACAGCTATTTAAAACCTTGTTACTGCCACAGCTATTTCAAACCATGTTACTGACAAAAGCTACTTAACACCTTGTTTCTACCACAGCTACTGAAAATCCTATTACTGCCACAGCTATTTAAACCCCTGTTACTGCCACAGCTATTTAAAACCATGTTAGTGCCACAGCTACTTAACATCTTATTACTGACACAGCTATTTAAAACCTTGTTACTGACACAGCTACTTAACCTTATTACTGACGCAGCTATTTAAAACCATGCTACTGCCATAGCTATTTAAAACCCTGTTACTGCCACAGCTACTTAAAATCGTATTACTGACACAGCTATTTAAAACAATGTTACTGACAAAAGCTACTTAACACCTTGTTACTGCCACAGCTATTTAAAACCATGTTACTGACAAAAGCTACTTAATACCTTGTTACTGCCACAGCTATTTAAACCCCTGTTACTGCCACAGCTATTTAAAACCATGTTAGTGCCACAGCTACTTAACATCTTATTACTGACACAGCTATTTAAAACCTTGTTACTGACACAGCTACTTAACCCTGTTACTGACGCAGCTATTTAAAACCATGTTACTGCCATAGCTATTTAAAACCCTGTTACTGCCACAGCTACTTAAAATCGTATTACTGACACAGCTATTTAAAACCATGTTACTGACAAAAGCTACTTAACACCTTGTTACTGCCACAGCTAGTTAAACCCCTGTTACTGCCACAGCTACTGAAAACCCTGTTAGTGCCACAGCTACTGAAAACCCTGTTAGTGACACAGCTACTGAAAACCCTGTTACTGCCACAGCTATATAAACCCTGTTACTGACAAAGCTACTTAACCTTGTTTCTGCCACAGCTATTTAAAGCCCTGTGACTGCCACAGCTAGTTAAAACTCTCTTACTGCCACAGCTACTAAAATCCCTGTTTCTGCCACAGCTACTGAAAACCCTTTTACTGCCACAGCTATTTAGAACCCTGTTACTGACAACGCTACTAAACACCTTATTACTGATACAG
The DNA here is from genome assembly GCF_045791955.1 of Oncorhynchus clarkii lewisi. NCBI lineage: Eukaryota > Metazoa > Chordata > Actinopteri > Salmoniformes > Salmonidae > Oncorhynchus > Oncorhynchus clarkii. The sequence goes on along the minus strand of NC_092151.1, from coordinate 79,504,415 downwards.
CTATTTAAAACCCTGTTACTGACACAGCTATTTAATACCATGTTAATGCCACAGATATTTAAAACCCTGTTACTGACACAGCTATTTAATACCATGTTAATTCCACAGATATTTAAAGCCCTGTTACTGACACAGCTACTTAAAACCTTGTTACTGACACAGCTACTTAACCTTGTTACTGACACAGCTATTTAAAACCCTGTAGCTGATTCAGCTACTTAAAACCTTGTTACTGACACAGCTATTTAAATCTATATTACTGACACAACTAATTAAAACCCTATTGCTGATCAGCTATTTAAAATCCTGTTACTGTCACAGCTACTTAACACCTTGTTACTGACACAGCTACTTAAAACCTTGTTAATGCCACAGCTACTGAAACCCCTGTTACTGATACAGCTACTGAAATCCCTGTCACTGCCACAGCTACTTAAAACCTTGTTACTGCCACAGCTACTGAAAACCCTGTTACTGCCACAGCTACTGAAAACCTTGCTACTGACACAGCTACTTAACCTTGTTACTGACACAGCTATTTAAAACCATGCTACTGCCACAGCTATTTAAAACCCTGTTACTGCCACAGCTACTTAACATCTTATTACTGACACAGCTATTTAAAACCTTGTTACTGACACAGCTATTTAAAACCTTGTTACTGACACAGCTATTTAAAACCTTGTTACTGACACAGCTACTTAACCTTGTTACTGACGCAGCTTTTTAAAACCATGTTACTGCCACAGCTATTTCAAACCTTTTTACTGACACAGCTATTTAAAACCTTGTTACTGACTCAGCTATTTAAAACGCTGTTACTGACAAAGCTACTTAACACCTTATTACTGAAACAGCTATTTAAATCCATGTTAGTGCCACAGCTATTTAAAACCATATTAGTGCCACAGCTATTTAAAACCATGTTAGTGACACAGCTATTTAAAACCTTGTTACTGACACAGCGACTTAAAACCATGTTAGTGACACAGCTATTTAAACCCTGTTACTGCCACAGCTACTGAAAACCCTCTTACTGCCACAGCTATTTAAAACCCTCTTACTGCCACAGCTATTTAAAACCTTGTTACTGCCACAGCTATTTAAACCCATGTTACTGCCACAGCTATTTTAAACCTTGTTACTGCCACAGCTATTTAAAACCATGTTACTGCCACAGCTATTTAAAACCATGTTAGTGCCACAGCTACTTAACATCTTATTACTGACACAGCTATTTAAAACCTTGTTACTGACACAGCTACTTAACCTTGTTACTGACGCAGCTATTTAAAACAATGTTACTGCCATAGCTATTTAAAACCCTGTTACTGCCACAGCTACTGAAAACCCTGTTACTGCCACAGCTATTTAAAACCCTGTTACTGACACAGCTACTTAACCTTGTTACTGACACAGCTACTTAACCTTGTTACTGACACAGCTATTTAAAACCCTATTGCTGATACAGCTACTTAACCACTTGTTACTGACACAGCTACTTAACCTTGTTACTGACGCAGCTATTTAAAACCATGTTAGTGCCACAGCTATTTAAAACCATGTTACTGCCACAGCTATTTAAGATCCTGTTACTGCCACGGCTACTTAAAACCTTGTTACTGACACAGCTACTTAAAACTGTGTTTCTGCCACAGCTACTGAAAACCCTGTTACCTCCACAGCTATTTACAACCTTGTTACTGCCACAGCTACTGAAAACCCTCTTACTGCCACAGCTACTGAAAACCCTCTTACTGCCACAGCTACTGAAAACCCTCTTACTGCCACAGCTACTGAAAACCCTGTTACTGCCACAGCTATTTAAACCCTGTTACTGACAAAGCTACTTAACACCTTATTACTGATACAGCTATTTAAATCCCTGTTAGTGCCACAGCTATTTAAAACCATGTTTCTGCCACAGGTATTTCAAACCTTATTACTGACACAGCTATTTAAAACCATGTTAGTGCCACAGCTATTTAAAACCTTGTTACTGCCACAGCTATTTAAAACCTTGTTACTGCCACAGCTATTTAAAACCTTGTTACTGCCACAGCTATTTCAAACCATGTTACTGACAAAAGCTACTTAACACCTTGTTTCTACCACAGCTACTGAAAATCCTATTACTGCCACAGCTATTTAAACCCCTGTTACTGCCACAGCTATTTAAAACCATGTTAGTGCCACAGCTACTTAACATCTTATTACTGACACAGCTATTTAAAACCTTGTTACTGACACAGCTACTTAACCTTATTACTGACGCAGCTATTTAAAACCATGCTACTGCCATAGCTATTTAAAACCCTGTTACTGCCACAGCTACTTAAAATCGTATTACTGACACAGCTATTTAAAACAATGTTACTGACAAAAGCTACTTAACACCTTGTTACTGCCACAGCTATTTAAAACCATGTTACTGACAAAAGCTACTTAATACCTTGTTACTGCCACAGCTATTTAAACCCCTGTTACTGCCACAGCTATTTAAAACCATGTTAGTGCCACAGCTACTTAACATCTTATTACTGACACAGCTATTTAAAACCTTGTTACTGACACAGCTACTTAACCCTGTTACTGACGCAGCTATTTAAAACCATGTTACTGCCATAGCTATTTAAAACCCTGTTACTGCCACAGCTACTTAAAATCGTATTACTGACACAGCTATTTAAAACCATGTTACTGACAAAAGCTACTTAACACCTTGTTACTGCCACAGCTAGTTAAACCCCTGTTACTGCCACAGCTACTGAAAACCCTGTTAGTGCCACAGCTACTGAAAACCCTGTTAGTGACACAGCTACTGAAAACCCTGTTACTGCCACAGCTATATAAACCCTGTTACTGACAAAGCTACTTAACCTTGTTTCTGCCACAGCTATTTAAAGCCCTGTGACTGCCACAGCTAGTTAAAACTCTCTTACTGCCACAGCTACTAAAATCCCTGTTTCTGCCACAGCTACTGAAAACCCTTTTACTGCCACAGCTATTTAGAACCCTGTTACTGACAACGCTACTAAACACCTTATTACTGATACAGCTATTTAAAACCCTGTTACTGACACAGCTATTTAATACCATGTTAATGCCACAGATATTTAAAACCCTGTTACTGACACAGCTATTTAATACCATGTTAATTCCACAGATATTTAAAGCCCTGTTACTGACACAGCTACTTAAAACCTTGTTACTGACACAGCTACTTAACCTTGTTACTGACACAGCTATTTAAAACCCTGTAGCTGATTCAGCTACTTAAAACCTTGTTACTGACACAGCTATTTAAATCTATATTACTGACACAACTAATTAAAACCCTATTGCTGATCAGCTATTTAAAATCCTGTTACTGTCACAGCTACTTAACACCTTGTTACTGACACAGCTACTTAAAACCTTGTTAATGCCACAGCTACTGAAACCCCTGTTACTGATACAGCTACTGAAATCCCTGTCACTGCCACAGCTACTTAAAACCTTGTTACTGCCACAGCTACTGAAAACCCTGTTACTGCCACAGCTACTGAAAACCTTGCTACTGACACAGCTACTTAACCTTGTTACTGACACAGCTATTTAAAACCATGCTACTGCCACAGCTATTTAAAACCCTGTTACTGCCACAGCTACTTAACATCTTATTACTGACACAGCTATTTAAAACCATGTTAGTGCAACAGCTATTTAAAACTATGTTACTGCCACAGCTACTTAAAACCTTGTTACTGACACAGCTATTTAAAGTCTTGTTACTGACACAGTTACTTAACACCTTGTTCTGACACAGCTACTTAAAACCTTGTTACTGACACAGCTACTGAAAACCCTGTTACTGCCACAGCTACTTAAAATCTTGTTACTGACACAGCTACTTAATCTTGTTACTGACACATATCTATTTAAACCCCTGTTACTGCCACAGCTACTTAAAACCTTGTTACTGACACAGCTACTTAATCTTGTTACTGCCACAGCTATTGAAACCCCTGTTACTGCCACAGCTACTGAAAACCCTGTTACTGCCACAGCTATTTAAAACCCTGTTACTGACAAAGCTACTTAACACCTCGTTACTGACACAGCTACTTAACCTTGTTACTGCCACAGCTTTTTAAAACCTTGTTTCTGCCACAGCTATTTAAAACCCTGTGACTGTCACAGCTACAGTGGGGCAAAAAAGTATTTAGTCAGCCACCAATTGTGCAAGTTCTCCTACTTAAAAAGATGAGAGAGGCCTGTAATCATAGGTACACTTCAACTATGACGGACAAAATGAGGAAAACAATCCAGAAAATCACATTGTAGGATTTTTTATGAATTTATTTGCAAATTATGGTGGAAAATAAGTATTTGGTCAATAACAAATAATAACATTCGGAAAGTATTCAGACCCCTTTACTTTTTCCACATTTTGTTAAATTATAACCTTAATCTACAATGGATTAAATAAAAAAGGAAATGTTCCTCATCAATCTACACACAGTGACCTATAATGAGAAAGCGATAAACAGTTTTGTTACATTTTTGCACATTTATTAAAGATAACAAAATATTAAAACAGTATTCAGACCCTTTGCTATGAGACCCAAAACTGAGCTCAGGTGCATACTGTTTCCCCTGATCATCATTGAGATGTTTCTACAACTTGATTGGAGTCCACCTGTGGTAAACACCTGTGGCACACACCTGTCTATGTAAGGTCCCACAGTCGACAGTGCATGTCAGAACAAAAACAAAGCCATAAGGTTGAAGCAATTTTCCATAGAGCTCAGAGACAGGATTCAAATCAAAATCAAATTTTATTTGTCACATACACATGGTTAGCAGATGTTAATGCGAGTGTAGCGAAATGCTTGTGCTTCTAGTTCCGACAATGCAGTAATAACAAGTAATCTAACTAACAATTCCAAAACTACTGTCTTGTACACAGTGTAAGGGGATAAAGAATATGTACATAAGGATATATGAATGAGTGATGGTACAGAGCAGCGTAGGCAAGATACAGTAGATGGTATCGGGTACAGTATGTACAAATGAGATGAGTATGTAAACAAAGTGGCATAGTATAGTATAAAGTGGCTAGTGATACATGTATTACATAAGGATACCGTCGATGATATAGAGTACAGTATATACGTATGCATATGAGATGAATAATGTAGGGTAAGTAACATTTATATAAGGTAGCATTGTTTAAAGTGGCTAGTGATATATTTACATCATTTCCCATCAATTCCCATTATTAAAGTGGCTGGAGTTGAGTCAGTGTCAGTGTGTTGGCAGCAGCCACTCAGTGTTAGTGGTGGCTGTTTAACAGTCTGATGGCCTTGAGATAGAAGCTGTTTTTCAGTCTCTCGGTCCCAGCTTTGATGCACCTGTACTGACCTCGCCTTCTGGATGATAGCGGGGTGAACAGGCAGTGGCTCGGGTGGTTGATGTCCTTGATGATCTTTATGGCCTTCCTGTGACATCGGGTGGTGTAGGTGTCCTGGAGGGCAGGTAGTTTGCCCCCGGTGATGCGTTGTGCAGACCTCACTACCCTCTGGAGAGCCTTACGGTTGAGGGCGGTGCAGTTGCCATACCAGGCGGTGATACAGCCCGCCAGGATGCTCTCGATTGTGCATCTGTAGAAGTTTGTGAGTGCTTTTGGTGACAAGCCGAATTTCTTCAGCCTCCTGAGGTTGAAGAGGCGCTGCTGCGCCTTCTTCACGATGCTGTCTGTGTGAGTGGACCAATTCAGTTTGTCTGTGATGTGTATGCCGAGGAACTTAAAACTTGCTACCCTCTCCACTACTGTTCCATCGATGTGGATAGGGGGGTGTTCCCTCTGCTGTTTCCTGAAGTCCACAATCATCTCCTTAGTTTTGTTGACGTTGAGTGTGAGGTTGTTTTGTGTCGAGGCACATATCTGGGGATGGGTATCAAAAAAAATGCATAATTGAAGGTTCCCAAGAACACAGTGGCCTCCATCATTCTTCAATGGAAGAAGATTGGAACCACCAAGAGTCTTCCTTGAGCTGGCCGCCCGGGGAGTAGGGCCTTGGTCATAGTGGTGACCAAGAACCCGATAGTCACTCTGACAGAACTCCAGAGTTCCTCTGTGGAGATGGGAGGACCTTCCAGCACTCCACCAATCAGGCTTTATGGTGGAGTGGCAAGACGGAAGCCACTCCTCAGTAAAAGGCACATGTCAGTCTGCTTGGAGTTTTCCAAAAGGCACCTAAAGGACTCTCAGACCGTGAGAAACAAGATTCTCTGGCCTGATGAAACCAAGATTGAACACTTTGGGCTGAATGCCATGCATTACGTCTGGAGGAAACCAAGCACAACTCATCACCTGGCAAATACAATCCCTACTGTGAAGCATGTTGGTGGCAGCATCATGCTGTGGGGATGTTTTTCAGCAGCAGGGACTGGGAGAGTCAGGATCAAGGCAAAGATGAATGGAGCAAAGTACAGAGAGATCCTTGATGAATACCTGCTCCAGAGTGCTCAGGACTGGTGAGAAGGTTGACCTTCCAACAGGACAACAACCCTAAGCACACAGCTAAGAAAACGCAAGAGTGGCTTTGGGTCAAGTCTCTGAATGTCCTTGAGTGGCTCAGCCAGAGCCCGGACTTGAACTCGATCGAACATCTCTGGAGAGACCTGAAAATAGCTGTGCAGCTCCCCATCCAACCTGACAGACCTTGAGAGGATCTACAGAGATGAATGGGAGAAACTCCCCAAATACAGGAATGCCAAGCTTGTAGTGTCATACCCAAGAAGACTCAAGACTGCAATTGCTGCCAAAGGTGCTTCAACAAAGTACTGAGTAAATGGTCTGAATGCTTATGCAGATGTGATATATATATATATTTTTTTAATGAATTTGCAGAACAACCTAAAAATCTGTTTTTAAAAAAATAAAAAAATATTTCACCTTTATTTAACCAGGTAGGCTAGTTGAGAACAGGTTCTCATTTACAACTGCGGCCTGGCCAAGATAAAGCGAACAAACAACAACACAGAGTTACACATAGAATAAACAAACATGCAGTCAAAAATACATAATGGTGAAATAATTACAATATAGCAATTAAATGTGATAGATGTGCAGAAGATGAGTGTGCAAGTAGAGATACTGGAGTGCAAAGGAGCAAAATAAATAACAGTATGGGGATGAGGTAGTTGGATGGGATACTTACAGATGGGCTATGTACAGGTGCAGTGATTTTTGTGTTTTTGCTTCGTCATTATGGGGTATTGTGTGTAGATTGATGATGAAAAAAGAACAATTTACCAGAATGCAGCAGCCACTACTCTTAAACCACTGGATACCATAGAGCCCTTCACTTTATTACAGGTGGCAATTTTAATACTCATCACTGTATCCTGTATCAGAAGGTCGGCTGAATCTCAATAAAGTCTTCACTTCATTGCTCCCTTGTTTATTAAGCTCTGCTACAAAAGCTTCCAACATACCTCAGTTCCCTGTTGAAATATAAAAACATGAGATACCAAACCCGTTCGCAGGGTTGGTTAAGTCTTGAGGTCCTGCTTGTCTCCACAAAGTTTGGTAAATACGCCTTTAGTTTTAACGCACCACAGATATGGAATACCTTACAAAACAAATTGCACCTGCATTCCCTGGTGCTGATAGGACAGTTGTAAAACTCTTTTGTTAAATTAGTTTACTGAAGTGTACAATTGTTTCAAGTGACTATTATAACGTGTTGCAATAACCTGATGTAATGTATTTATAGCTGTCTTGTAGTTTTTATATTTTTGTTGTTGTGTTGATGGTTTATCTGTCCTCAGGGCACTATTACAAATGAGACACTGGTCTCAATTGGGCTCTTCTGAATAAATAAAACTAAATAAAATACATTTGTATTTGCATTTGCTTTAATTGTTTTTTAATTGCCCGATTTAAGAAAATGTATTAATATTCTATGAATCTTTCCGTAAAACATTCTGCTGTGTGTAACATTCCCACCATGCATGACAGATACTGTACTGGAGGTCAGAGAAGTTTCGAGTTTAGTTCTAGATGTACCCTCCTCACACCATCTGATCAACAACCCCTCCCCTCCATCCCTCTCTTTCTCTGGTAACTCCCTCCCCGAGGGCCAATGTAATTTGGCCTGTGTAGTGAGTGTGCGTCTGTATGTATGTGTGCGCATGTGTGTGCTGTGTGTGTGCGCCTACGTGTGTGTATACTGGGCCCCTCCTTGGGTAAACCACAGAACAGGTGCAGTGGGTTTCTCAGTGAACCCAGGCAGAATGGCGTGACTAGAGGAGCCAGCTGCAGCAGGGGTGTCGAAAAGAGCTCTCTACCCCTCCGTCCCCACCTCTCTCATATATTGATAGTCTCTTCTCTATTCTCCTTCTCTATCTCCCTTGCTTTACCCTTCTCTCTCTCCATCCCTCACTTTACCCTTCTCTCTCTCCATCCCTCACTTTACCCTTCTCCCTCTCCATCCCTCACTTTACCCTTCTCCCTCTCCATCCCTCACTTTACCCTTCTCTCTCTCCATCCCTCACTTTACCCTTCTGTCTCTCCATCCCTCACTTTACCCTTCTGTCTCTCCATCCCTCACTTTACCCTTCTCTCTCTCCATCCCTCACTTTACCCTTCTCTCTCTCCATCCCTCACTTTACCCTTCTCCCTCTCCATCCCTCACTTTACCCTTCTCCCTCTCCATCCCTCACTTTACCCTTCTCTCTCTCCATCCCTCACTTTACCCTTCTCTCTCCATCCCTCACTTTACCCTTCTGTCTCTCCATCCCTCACTTTACCCTTCTGTCTCTCCATCCCTCACTTTACCCTTCTCTCTCTCCATCCCTCACTTTACCCTTCTCTCTCTCCATCCCTCACTTTACCCTTCTCCCTCTCCATCCCTCACTTTACCCTTCTCCCTCTCCATCCCTCACTTTACCCTTATCTCTCTCCATCCCTCACTTTACCCTTCTCCCTCTCCATCCCTCACTTTACCCTTCTCCCTCTCCATCCCTCACTTTACCCTTCTCTCTCTCCATCCCTCACTTTACCCTTCTCTCTCCATCCCTCACTTTACCCTTCTGTCTCTCCATCCCTCACTTTACCCTTCTGTCTCTCCATTCCTCACTTTACCCTTCTCTCTCTCCATCCCTCACTTTACCCTTCTCTCTCTCCATCCCTCACTTTACCCTTCTCCCTCTCCATCCCTCACTTTACCCTTCTCCCTCTCCATCCCTCACTTTACCCTTATCTCTCTCCATCCCTCACTTTACCCTTCTCCCTCTCCATCCCTCACTTTACCCTTCTCTCTCTCCATCCCTCACTTTACCCTTCTCTCTCTCCATCCCTCACTTTACCCTTCTCCCTCTCCATCCCTCACTTTACCCTTCTCCCTCTCCATCCCTCACTTTACCCTTCTCCTTCTCCATCCCTCACTTTACCCTTCTCCCTCTCCATCCCTCACTTTACCCTTCTCCCTCTCCATCCCTCACTTTACCCTTATCTCTCTCCATCCTTTACCTTTCTCTCTGTGTTTTGATTTTCAAATGTGTCTTCATCTTCTTTCCTTCCAACAGTTATTTCTATAATTTTCCTGTTTCATCTCATCTCCCAGTCTCACTCTATTCCTCTGTCTGGGTGTTGCTCTCTCTCACCCTGACAAGCTTTTCCATTGCCCCTCTAGTATAGTGAGCCTGTAACAGTCTGCAGCACTCTCCTTAGTAACCTCTGAGCCAACCTGCGCACACACAGCCCCTAACCCCCATCACAGGAAGAACTGACATGGTTCAGGGAAGTGACAAACTTCTGCCCTTTAACCACTGAGTCAGTCAGGAATGGATACAGGGACAATTTAGTCCAAAACAATGTGTTTTCTTACGACGTAACCCAGGTGTGTAATGTTTTGAGTGACCGGGTAAACCTTGCTTTAGAGGTAACTGGTAATACACACAAACATTCAAACCAGTAAATTGTGACAGTGCAGATGTCATCCATGTATTCCAATGGTAAACTCCCATTGATGCATGAAGTGTGTCATATTGCTGAATGGAACCACAAAATTGTTAAGGATCATGGTGAAAGTGGCCGTAACTAGCAAAGGATCATGGTCGACGTAGTCGTTTTCATCCTGCCTGCAAGAGCCTCCTTGTAGCGTGCCTACCTGTGGTTGGTCTGTCTGAAAGTGGTCCTGTGTGATGACAAATGTACAGAAGTAGTCCGAATGAATTACTATTTAATTAAATATCTCGATTTGTAGGGAACTTTAAAATAATTCCCTGTGGGGATTGAACTTGATCATAATAAACACATTTTAAAGCCCAAAACGTCCGGTCGTCTAAAAACTATTTTGTGGCTGTTCTGGCAATCATAATTTAGATAGGCTTTCTAGGGCAGACCAGGGCTTTTGGCACCGCTAGGTTGCTACGCAGTAGCGGACCAGCAGAGCTAATGACTTCACACTCCAGACCGGACAATGAGGAACTGGTAACACCCTCTGCTTGATATGATGTGTATCTACACTCATTACTCAGGCCTATCTACAGCTCTTAACACTATGTAGGCTGACCAGCATCGCGTGTGTGTGTTTGTGTGTGTGTGTGTGCTAAATCCATCCATTCGGGAATTGTTTGGATAGGTAAATTAAACCTAGTCTATTTTATATGATCTCGCTCTCTCTTAAACACACTCTCTCACTCTTTCTTTCTTTTTCTCACAGTGCTTGATATAGCAGCTCTCCAACACATGTAAAGGCCTACACAGAAAGACAAACACTGATTTATGTTATGGGAATAGGCCTACATGACAAGCCACATGCCACTCAAACCTCTCAGTCATTGTCTTGTGTTATAGTACCATGGATATGCAGAGAGGGATGTCTCAGCTCTGTCATTGTGTTCTCCATTGAGATGCGTAGAGAGCTGGAGGGTAGGAGAAGAACAGGCGCACTGTAGATTAGACGCTGTTACAGCGACCCTGGCCACTAATCCCACCGCTATACGCTACGGGTGATGTTCCCCTGAGAAGAAACGGGTTCCGGATTAAACCCCAGAGCTATCAGCACAGAGAACCACACAAAGAGAACTGTATTAACATAGAGAACGACCACACAAAGCTGGTTGCCATTGTGTGGGGCAGACAGAGCAGAGTAGAGCCAGGCAGGCGTTTCTGGATAAACAGAAGTCATCAGAGGAGGGAAGAGAGCACATAGAGAGGTGCAGATACTTATAAACTCACTTTCTGTAGAAGAGAGACTCATAACACCTAAGCACCCAAACAGATTATAGAATAACAATGTGTAGAATGTGGAAACTTGCTCTTTATTGCGTTTGTCATCAGTCTGACATCCTCATAAAGTAAAAAAAAATCATCTATACATACTACACTATACTCATCTATACATAATATACTATACACATCATATATACTATAATATACTCATCTATACATACTATACTCATATATGCATCCTATACCCTACGCATCATATATACTATAATATACTCATCATCTATACATATTCTACAGGTTCACTGTACTATGATGAGCATATTATAGTAAATATGATGCGTATAGTATGCATTGAGTATAGTATGGTATGTATAGATGAGTATATTATAGTATCTATGATGCGTATAGTATGTATAGATGAGTATAGTATGGTATGTATAGATGAGTACAGTTGTAGTACAGTTGAAGTCGGAAGATTACATACACTTTAGCCAAATACATTTAAACTCAGTTTTTCACAATTCCTGACATTTTAATCCTAGTAAAAATTCTGTGTCTTATGTCAGTTAGGATCACCACTTTATTTTAAGAATGGGAAATGGCAGAATAATAGTAGAGAGAATGATTTATTTCAACTTTTATTTCTTTCATCACATTCCCAGTGGGTCAGAAGTTTACATACACTCAATCAGTATTTGGTAGCATTGCATTTAAATAGTTTCAAATCAAGTTACATTTTATTGGTCACATACACATGGTTAGCAGATGTTAATGCGAGTGTAGCGAAATGCTTGTGCTTTTTGTCCCGACCATGCAGTAATATCTAACAAGTCATCTAACAATTTCACAACAACTAACTTATACGCAATGGCCGAACGGCATAGGCAAGATGCAGTAGATGGTATACAGTACAGTATATACATATGAGATGAGTAATGTAGGGTATGTAAACATTATACAAAGTGGTATTGTTTAAAGTGACTAGTGATACATTTATTACATCTAATTTGTAATTATTAAAGTGGCTAGAGATTTGAGTCAGTAAGTTGGCAGCAGCAACTCAATGTTAGTGATGGATGTTTAACAGATGGATGGCCTTGAGATATCAAATTTATTTATATAGCCCTTCTTACTTCAGCTGATATCTCAAAGTGCTGTACAGAAACCCAGCCTAAAACCCCAAACAGCAAACAATGCAGGTGTAGAAGCACGGTGGCTAGGAAAAACTCCCTAGGAAGAAACCTAGAGAGGAACCAGGCTATGAGGGGTGACCAGTCCTCTTCTGGCTGTGCCGGGTGGAGATTATAACAGAACATGGCCAAGATGTTCAAATGTTCATAGATGACCAGCAGGGTCAAATAATAATAATCACAGTGGTTGTCGAGGGTGCAGCAAGTCAGCACCTCAGGAGTAAATGTCAGTTGGCTTTTCATAGCCGATCATTAAGAGTATCTCTACCGCTCCTGCTGTCTCTAGAGAGTTGAAAACAGCAGGTCTGGGACAGGTAGCATGTCCGGTGAACAGGTCAGGGTTCCATAGCCGCAGGCAGAACAGTTGAAACTGGAGCAGCAGCATGGCCAGGTGGACTGGGCACAGCAAGTAGTCATCATGCCAGGTAGTCCTGAGGCATGGTCCTAGGGCTCAGGTCCTCCGAGAGAGAAAAAGAAAGAGAGAAAGAGAGAATTAGAGAGATCATACTTAAATTCACACAGGACACCGGATAAGACAGGAGAAGTACTCCAGATATAACAGACTGACCTTAGACCCCCGACACATAAACTACTGCAGCATAAATACTGGAGGCTGAGACATAATTGATATATACAGAGAAATGAGTCGGCCCGAGAATTGAACCCTGTGGTACCCCCATAGAGACATAGAGCAGTTGCCGTACCAGGCGGTGATACAGCCCGACAGTATGCTCTCGATTGTGCATCTATAAACGTTTGTGTTTTTAGTGACAAGCCTAATTTCTTCAGCCTCCTGAGGTTGAAGAGGCGCTGTTGCGCCTTCTTCACCACACTGTGTGGGGGGATCATTTCAGTTTGTCTGTGATGTGTACGCCGAGGAACTTAAAACTTTCCACCTTCTCCGCAACTGTCCCGTCGATGTGGATAGGGGGGTGCTCCCTCTGCTGTTTCCTGAAGTCCACGATCATCTCCTTTGTTTTGTTGACGTTGAGTGTGAGGTTATTTTCCTGACACCACACTCCGAGGACCCTCACCTCCTCACTGTAGGCAGTCTCGTCATTGTTGGTTATCACGCCCACGACTGTAGTGTCGTCTGCAAACTCGATGATTGAGTTGGAGGCGTGCATGGCCACGCAGTCATGGGTGAACAGGGAGTACAGGAGAGGGCTGTGAACGCACCCTTGTGGGGCCCCAGTGTTGAGGATCAGCGGGATGCAGGTGTTGTTTCCTACCCTCACCACCTGGGGGCGGCCCGTCAGAAAGTCCAGGACCCAGTTGCACAGGGCGGGGTCGAGACCCAGGGTCTCAAGCTTAATGACGAGTTTGGAGGGTACTATGGTGTTGAATGCTGAGCTGTAGTCGATGAACAGCATTCTTACATAGGTATTCCTCTTGTCCAGATGGGTTAGAGCAGTGTGCAGTGATTGCGATTGCGTTGTCTGTGGACCTATTGGGGTGGTAAGCAAATTAGAGTGGGTCTAGGGTGTCAGGTAGGGTGAAGGTGATATGATCCTTGACTAGTCTCTCAAAGCACTTCAATGTTGGCCCTCTCGAGGCATGTGGGAACAGCAGACTGGGATAAGGATTGATTGAATATGTCCGTAAACACACCAAAACACACGGGGTCCGCGACGGGGCTGGTTTTCTTTTTGTAGTCCGTGATTGAATGTAGACCCTGCCACATACCTCTCGTGTCTGAGCTGTTGAATTGCGACTCTACTTTGTCTCTATACTGACGCTTAGCTTGTTTGATTGCCTTGCGGAGGGAAAAGCTATACTGTTTGTATTCGGTCATGTTTCCTGTCGCCTTGCCATGATTAAAAGCAATGGTTTGCATTTTTAGTTTTGCGCAAATGCTGCCATCAATCCACGGTTTCTGGTTGGGGAAGATTTTAATTGTCGCCGTGGGTACAACATCACATCACTTGCTAATAAACTCGCTCACAGAATCAGCGTATACATCAATGTTGTTGTTCAACGCTATCCGGGAACATATCCCAGTCCACGTGATCGAAGCAATCTTGAAGCGTGGAAGATTGGTCGGACCAGTTTTGAACAGACCTGAGCACGTGCGTTTCCTGTTTTAGTTTCTGTCTATAGGCTGGGAGCAACAACATGGAGTCGTTGTCAGATTTTCCAAAAGGAGGGCGAGGCAGGGCTTTGTATGCGTCACGGAAGTTAGAGTAACAATGATCCAGAATTTTTTCAGCCCGGGTCGCGCATTCGATATGCTAATAAAATTTGGGGAGCCTTGTTTTCAGATTAGCCTTGTTAAAAGCTACAATAAATGCAGCCTCAGGATATGTGGATTCCAGTATACATAAAGTGCAATGAAGATCTTTCAGGGCCATCAAGGTGTCTCGGTATTTGATTGTAAGGAATTCTAGGTCAGGTGAACAAAAGGATTTGAGTTCCTGTATGTTGTTATGATCACACCACAACCCGTTAATCATAAGGCGTACACCACCGCCCTTCTTCTTACCAGAGAGATGTTTGTTTCTGTCGGCGCAATGTGTGAAGAAACTTGGTGGCTGTACCGACTCTGATAACATATTCAGGGTGAGACATGTTTCCGTGAAACAGAGAATGTTCCAATCTCTGATGTCTCTCTGGAAGGCAACCCTTGCTCGGATTTCTACCTTGTTGTCAAGAGACTGGACGTTGGTGAGTAGTATGCTCGGGAGCGGTGCGCGATGTGCCCGTCTACGGAGCCTGACCAGAAGACCGCTCCATCTGCCCCTTCTGTGGCGCCGTTGTTTGGGTTGCCTGCTGGGATCCGATCCATTGTCCTGGGTGGTGGACCAAACAGAGGATCCACTTCGGGAAAGTCTTCCTGGTCGTAATATAGGTAAGTTGACGTTGCTCTTCCATCCAATAGTTCCTCCTGGCTGTATGTATTAAGACTTAAGATTTCTTGGGATAACAGTGTAAGAAATAATACATACAAAAAAAAAAATACTGCATAGTTTCCTAAGAATGCGAAGCGAGGTGGCCATCTCTGTCGGAGCCGGATGTACAGTACGTTTAACTTGGGTCAAACGTTTCGGGAAGCCTTCCACAAGCTTCCCACAATAAGTTAGGTGAATTGTGGCCCATTCACACTTTTTCTGTTCTGCCCACACATTTTCTATGGGATTGAGGTCAGGGCTTTGTGATGGCCACTCCAATACCTTGACTTTGTTGTCCTTAAGCCATTTTGCCACAACTTTGGAAGTATGCTTGGGGTCATTGTCCATTTTGAAGACCCATTTGCGTCCAAGCTTTAACTTCCTGACTGATGTCTTGAGACGTTACTTCAATATATCCACATAATTTCCTCCCTCATGATGACATCTATTTTGTGAAGTGCACCAGGCCCTCCTGCAGCAAAGCACCCCCACAACATGATGCTGCCACCACCGCGCTTCACGGTTGGGATGGTGTTCTTCGGCTTGTAAGCATCCCCCTTTTTCCTCCAAACATAACGATGGTCATTATGGCCAAACAGTTCTATTTTTGTTTCATCAGACCAGAGGACATTTCTCCAAAAAGTACGATCTTTGTCCCCATATGCAGTTGCAAACCGTAGTCTGACTTTTTTATTGCGGTTTTGGAGCAGTGGCTTCTTCCTTGCTGAGCGGCCTTTCAGGTTATGTCGATATAGGACTCGTTTTACTGTGGATATAGATAATTTTGTACCTGTTTCCTCCAGCATCTTCACAAGGTCCTTTGCTGTTGTCTGGGATTGATTTTCACTTTTCGCACCAAAGTACGTTCATCTCTAGGAGACAGAACGCGTCTCCTTCCTGACCGGTATGACGGCTACGTGGTCCCATGGTGTTTATACTTGCGTACTATTGCTTGTACAGATGAACGTGGTACCTTTAGGCATTTGGAAATTGCTCCCAAGGATGAAATAGACAGAATTTTTTTCTGAAGTGGTGGCTGATTTCTTTTGATTTTCCCATGATGTCATGTAAAGAGGCACTGAGTTAAAGGTAGGCTGAAATACAGTGGGGAGAATAAGTATTTGATACATTGCTGATTTTGCAGGTTTTCCTACTTACAAAGCATGTAGAGGTCTGTAATTTTTATCATAGGTACACTTCAACTGTGAGAGACAGAATCTAAAACAAAAATCCATAAAATATCATTGTATTATTTTTAAGTAATTAATCTCGCGATACATGGCCCCATCCATCCTCCCCTCAATACGGTGCAGTCGTCCTGTCCCCTTTGCAGAAAAGCATCCCCAAAGAATGATGTTTCCACCTCCATGCTTCACGTTTGGGATGGTGTTCTTGGGGTTGTACTCATCCTTCTCCTTCCTCCAAACACGGTGAGTGGAGTTAAGACCAAAAAGCTCTATTTTTGTCTCATCAGACCACATGACCTTCTCCCATTCCTCCTCTGGATCATCCAGATGGTCATTGGCAAACTTCAGACGGGCCTGGACATGCGCTGGTTTGAGCAGGGGGACCTTGCGTGCGCTGCAGGATTTTAATCCATGACGGCGTAATGTGTTACTAATGGTTTTCTTTGAGACTGTGGTCCCAGCTCTCTTCAGGTCACTGACCAGGTCCTGCTGTGTAGTTCTGGGCTGATCCCTTACTTTCCTCATGATCATCAATGCCCCACGAGGTGAGATCTTGAATGGAGCCCCAGACCGAGGGTGATTGACCGTCATCTTGAACTTCTTCCATTTTCTAATAATTGCGCCAACAGTTGTTGCCTTCTCACCAAGCTTTTTGCCTATTGTCCTGTAGCCCATCCCAGCCTTGTGCAGGTCTACAATTTTATTCCTGATGTCCTTACACAGCTCTCTATTCTTGGCCATTGTGGAGAGGTTGGAGTCTGTTTGAGTGTGTGGGCAGGTGTCTTTTATACAGGTAACGAGTTCAAACAGGTGCAGTTAATACAGGTAATGAGTGGAGAACAGGAGGGATTCTTAAAGAAAAACTAACAGGTCTGTGAGAGCCGGAATTCTTAATGATTGGTAGGTGATCAAATACTTATGTCATGCAATAAAATGCAAATTAATTACTTAAAAATCATACAATGTGATTTTCTGCATTTTTGTTTTAGATTCCATCTCTCACAGTTGAAATGTACCTATGATAACAATTACAGACCTCTACATGCTTTGTAAGTAGGAAAACCTGCAAAATCGGCAGAGTATCAAATACTTGTTCTCCCCACTGTACATCTACAGGTACACCTCCAATTGACTCAAATGATGTCAATTAGCCTGTCAGAAGCTTTTGAAGCCATGACATACATTTCTGGAATTTTCCAAGCTGTTTAAAGGCACAGTCAACTTAGTGTACAGTGGGGCAAAAAAAGTATTTAGTCAGCCACCAATTGTGCAAGTTCTCCCACTTAAAAAGAGTCCCACTCATCATAGGTACACTTCAACTGTGAGAAACAGAATGAGAAAAAAAAGTCCAGAAAATCACATTGTAGGATTTTTAATGAATTGATTTGCAAATTATGGTGGAAAATAAGTATTTGGTCACCTACAAACAAGCAAGATTTCTGGCTCTCACAGACCTGTAACTTCTTCTTTCAGAGGCTACTCTGTCCTCCACTCATTACCTGTATTAATGGCACCTGTTTGAACTTGTTATCAGTATAAAAGACACCTGTCCACAACCTCAAACAGTCACACTTCAAACTCCACTATGGCCAAGACCAAAGAGCTGTCAAAGGACACCAGAAACACAATTGTAGACCTGCACCAGGCAGTGAAGACTGAATCTACAATAGGTAAGCAGCTTGGTTTGAAGAAATCAACTGTGGGTGCAATTATTAGGAAATGGAAGACATACAAGACCACTGATAATCTCCGTCGATCTGGGGCTCCACGCAAGATCTCACCCCGTGGGGTCAAAATGATCACAAGAACGGTGAGCAAAAATCCCAGAACCACACGGACAGACCTAGTGAATGACCTGCAGAGAGCTGGGACCAAAGTAACAAAGCCTACCATCAGTAACACACTACGCCGCCAGGGACTCAAATCCTGCAGTGCCAGACGTGTCCCCCTGCTTAAGCCAGTACATGTCCAGGCCCGTCTGAAGTTTGCTAGAGAGCATTTGGATGATCCAGAAGAAGATTGGGAGAATGTCATATGGTCAGATGAAACCAAAATATAACTTTTTGGTAAAAACTCAACTCGTCGTGTTTGGAGGACAAAGAATGCTGAGTTGCATCCAAAGAACACAATACCTACTGTGAAGCATGGGGGTGGAAACATCATGCTTTGGGGCTGTTTTTCTGCAAAGGGACCAGGACGACTGATCTCTGTAAAGGAAAGAATGAATGGGGCCATGTATCGTGAGATTTTGAGTGAAAACCTCCTTCCATCAGCAAGGGCATTGAAGATGAAACGTGGCTGGGTCTTTCAGCATGACAATGATCCCAAACACACCGCCCGGGCAACGAAGGAGTGGCTTCGTAAGAAGCATTTCAAGGTCCTGGAGTAGCCTAGCCAGTCTCCAGATCTCAACCCCATAGAAAATCTTTGGAGGGAGTTGAAAGTCCGTGTTGCCCAGCAACAGCCCCAAATCATCACTGCTCTAGAGGAGATCTGCATGGAGGAATGGGCCAAAATACCAGCAACAAGGTGAAAACCTTGTGAAGACTTACAGAAAACGTTTGACCTCTGTCATTGCCAACAAAGGGTATATAACAAAGTATTGAGATAAACTTTTGTTATTGACCAAATACTTATTTTCCACTATCATTTGCAAATAAATTCATTAAAAATCCTACAATGTTATTTTCTGGATTTTTTTTCTCACTTTGTCTGTCATAGTTGAAGTGTACCTATGATGAAAATTACAGGCCTCTCTCTTATTTTTAAGTGGGAGAACTTGCACAATTGGTGGCTGACTAAATACTTTTTTGCCCCACTGTATGTAAGTGAATTATAAGTGAAATAATCTGTCTGTAAACAATTATTGGAAAAATGACTTGCACAAAGTAGATGTCCTAACCGACTTGCCAAAACTATAGTTTGTTAACAAGAAATTTTCGGAGTGGTTGAAAAATGAGATTTCATTACTCCAACCTAAGTGTATGTAAACTTCTGACTTCAACTGTATACTATGCTCATCATCTGTACACAGTGTAGGATGATATAATAATATTGTTGTAGCTAGGTGCAACAAATAATCCCCAATCAGCAGGTCTGGATCTGAAAGTGTCTAGTTACAGATCTCTACCCATTGCCACATTTCCAACACTGCCCAGGCCTTCCTCGACCTCCTGTTTCGAGACATATACCAATCTACCACAGCACGGAGAGGGCCAGACCAGGACAGACTGCCACATAACATAGTTTGTACTTGTTATGTCAGCCACTAACTAATTAATCATTCCAACGACTAGCCTGACCAATTAATCAACCGCCCTCATCGTTGTTAGGTTACCCAGGATTATGACGTGGCGTGACTCACGATTGTTGGCTGCTTAGCCTGTTAATATACATTGGAGAATGTGTGTGTTTGCATTTGTGGGTGTTGGTAATTCCTGCACAAATATTCTATCCACTATCCAGCCAGACATTGTGAAAGCTAGGAGTGTCCACACTCGGTTAATCCAACTAATACCAGACATAACATTCCATCGATTTAATAGTCTATTTTCAAGTTCCATCTATTTAATAGTCTATTTTCAAGTTCCATCTATTTGCCAAGTCTATTTACAAGTTCCATCTATTTACAAGTCTATTTACAAGTTCCATCTATTTATAAGTCTATTTACAAGTTCCATCTATTTACAAGTTCCATCTATTTACAAGTCTATTTACTAGTTCCATCTATTTACTAGTCTATTAACAAGTTATATATATTTACAAGTTCCATCTATTTACAAGTTCCATCTATTTGCCAAGTCTATTTACAAGTTCCATCTATTTATAAGTCTATTTACAAGTTCCATCTATTTACAAGTTCCATCTATTTATAAGTCTATTTACAAGTTCCATCTATTTATAAGTCTATTTACAAGTTCCATCTATTTACAAGTTCCATCTATTTACAAGTTCCATCTATTTGCCAAGTCTATTTACAAGTTCCATCTATTTACAAGTCTATTTACAAGTTCCATCTATTTGCCAAGTCTATTTACGAGTTCCATCTATTTGCCAAGTCTATTTACGAGTTCCATCTATTTGCCAAGTCTATTTACAAGTTCCATCTATTTGCCAAGTCTATTTACAAGTTCCATCTATTTACAAGTTCCATCTATTTACTAGTCTATTTACAAGTTCCATCTATTTACAAGTTCCATCTATTTACTAGTCTATTTACAAGTTCCATCTATTTACAAGTTCCATCTATTTACTAGTTCCATCTATTTACAAGTTCCATCTATTTACTAGTTCCATCTATTTACAAGTTCCATCTATTTACTAGTTCCATCTATTTACAAGTTCCATCTATTTACTAGTTCCATCTATTTACAAGTTCCATATATTTACTAGTTCCATCTATTTACTAGTCTATTTACAAGTTCCATCTATTTACAAGTTCCATCTATTTGCTAGTCTATTTACAAGTTCCATCTATTTACAAGTCTATTTACAAGTTCCATCTATTTACAAGTCTATTTACAAGTTCCATCTATTTACAAGTTCCATCTATTTACAAGTTCCATCTATTTGCTAGTCTATTTACAAGTTCCATCTATTTACAAGTCTATCTACAAGTTCCATCTATTTACAAGTCTATTTACAAGTTCCATCTATTTACAAGTCTATTTACAAGTTCCATCTATTTACAAGTTCCATCTATTTACAAGTTCCATCTATTTACAAGTCTATTTACAAGTTTCATCTATTTACAAGTTCCATTTATTTACAAGTTCCATCTATTTGCTAGTCTATTTACAAGTTCCATCTATTTACAAGTCTATTTACAAGTTTCATCTATTTACAAGTTCCATCTATTTACAAGTTCCATCTATTTGCTAGTCTATTTACAAGTTCCATCTATTTACAAGTCTATTTACAAGTTCCATCTATTTACAAGTTCCATCTATTTACAAGTCTATTTACAAGTTTAATCTATTTACAAGTTCCATCTATTTACAAGTTCCATCTATTTACAAGTCTATTTACAAGTTCCATCTATTTACAAGTCTATTTACAAGTTCCATCTATTTACAAGTTCCATCTATTTACAAGTTCCATCTATTTACAAGTTCCATCTATTTACAAGTTCCATCTAATTACAAGTTCCATCTATTTACAAGTTCCAGAGATGGCCGCCTCGCTTCGCGTTCCTAGGAAACTATGCAGTTTTTTGTTTTTTTACGTGTTATTTCTTACATTAGTACCCCAGGTCATCTTAGGTTTCATTACATACAGTCGAGAAGAACTACTGAATATAAGATCAGCATCAACTCACCATCAGTACGACCAAGAATATGTTTTTCGCGACGCGGATCCTGTGTTCTGCCTTACAAACAGGACAACGGAGTGGATCCTATGCAGCGACCCAAAAAAACGACTCCGAAAAAGAGGGAAACGAGGCGGTCTTCTGGTCAGACTCCGGAGACGGGCACAGCGCGCACCACTCCCTAGCATTCTTCTTGCCAATGTCCAGTCTCTTGACAACAAGGTTGATGAAATCCGAGCAAGGGTAGCATTCCAGAGGGACATCAGAGACTGTAACGTTCTTTGCTTCACGGAAACGTGGTTTACTGGAGAGACGCAATCCGAAGCGGTGCAGCCAACAGGTTTCTCCACGCATCGCGCAGACAGGAAAAAACATCTTTCTGGTAAAAAGAGGGGCGGGGGCGTATGCCTTATGACTAACGTGACATGGTGCGATGAAAGAAACATACAGGAACTCAAATCCTTCTGTTCACCTGATTTAGAATTCCTCACAATCAAATGTAGACCGCATTATCTACCAAGAGAATTCTCTTCGATTATAATCACAGCCGTATATATCCCCCCCCAAGCAGACACATCGATGGCTCTGAACGAACTTTATTTAACTCTCTGCAAACTGGAAACAATTTATCCGGAGGCTGCATTCATTGTAGCTGGGGATTTTAACAAGGCTAATCTGAAAACAAGACTCCCCAAATTTTATCAGCATATCGATTGCGCAACCAGGGGAGGAAAGACCTTGGACCATTGTTACTCTAACTTCCGCGACGCATATAAGGCCCTGCCCCGCCCCCCTTTCGGAAAAGCTGACCACGACTCCATTTTGTTGATCCCTGCCTACAGACAGAAACTAAAACAAGAGGCTCCCACGCTGAGGTCTGTCCAACGCTGGTCCGACCAAGCTGACTCCACACTCCAAGACTGCTTCCATCACGTGGACTGGGAGATGTTTCGTATTGCCTCAGATAACAACATTGACGAATACGCTGATTCGGTGTGCGAGTTCATTAGAACGTGCGTTGAAGATGTCGTTCCCATAGCAACGATTAAAACATTCCCTAACCAGAAACCGTGGATTGATGGCAGCATTCGTGTGAAACTGAAAGCGCGAACCACTGCTTTTAATCAGGGCAAGGTGTCTGGTAACATGACCGAATACAAACAGTGCAGCTATTCCCTCCGCAAGGCTATCAAACAAGCTAAGCGCCAGTACAGAGACAAAGTAGAATCTCAATTCAACGGCTCAGACACAAGAGGCATGTGGCAGGGTCTACAGTCAATCACGGACTACAGGAAGAAACCCAGCCCAGTCACGGACCAGGATGTCTTGCTCCCAGGCAGACTAAATAACTTTTTTGCCCGCTTTGAGGACAATACAGTGCCACCGACACGGCCTGCAACGAAAACATGCGGTCTCTCCTTCACTGCAGCCGAGGTGAGTAAGACATTTAAACGTGTTAACCCTCGCAAGGCTGCAGGCCCAGATGGCATCCCCAGCCGCGCCCTCAGAGCATGCGCAGACCAGCTGGCCGGTGTGTTTACGGACATATTCAATCAATCCCTATACCAGTCTGCTGTTCCCACATGCTTCAAGAGGGCCACCATTGTTCCTGTTCCCAAGAAAGCTAAGGTAACTGAGCTAAATGACTACCGCCCCGTAGCACTCACATCCGTCATCATGAAGTGCTTTGAGAGACTAGTCAAGGACCATATCACCTCCACCCTACCTGACACCCTAGACCCACTCCAATTTGCTTACCGCCCAAATAGGTCCACAGACGATGCAATCTCAACCACACTGCACACTGCCCTAACCCATCTGGACAAGAGGAATACCTATGTGAGAATGCTGTTCATCGACTACAGCTCGGCATTCAACACCATAGTACCCTCCAAGCTCGTCATCAAGCTCGAGACCCTGGGTCTCGACCCCGCCCTGTGCAACTGGGTACTGGACTTCCTGACGGGCCGCCCCCAGGTGGTGAGGGTAGGCAACAACATCTCCTCCCCGCTGATCCTCAACACTGGGGCCCCACAAGGTTGCGTTCTGAGCCCTCTCCTGTACTCCCTGTTCACCCACGACTGCGTGGCCACGCACGCCTCCAACTCAATCATCAAGTTTGCGGACGACACAACAGTGGTAGGCTTGATTACCAACAACGATGAGACGGCCTACAGGGAGGAGGTGAGGGCCCTCGGAGTGTGGTGTCAGGAAAACAACCTCACACTCAACGTCAACAAAACTAAGGAGATGATTGTGGACTTCAGGAAACAGCAGAGGGAACACCCCCCTATCCACATCGATGGAACAGTAGTGGAGAGGGTAGCAAGTTTTAAGTTCCTCGGCATACACATCACAGACAAACTGAATTGGTCCACTCACACAGACAGCATCGTGAAGAAGGCGCAGCAGCGCCTCTTCAACCTCAGGAGGCTGAAGAAATTCGGCTTGTCACCAAAAGCACTCACAAACTTCTACAGATGCACAATCGAGAGCATCCTGGCGGGCTGTATCACCGCCTGGTATGGCAACTGCACCGCCCTCAACCGTAAGGCTCTCCAGAGGGTAGTGAGGTCTGCACAACGCATCACCGGGGGCAAACTACCTGCCCTCCAGGACACCTACACCACCCGATGTCACAGGAAGGCCATAAAGATCATCAAGGACATCAACCACCCGAGCCACTGCCTGTTCACCCCGCTATCATCCAGAAGGCGAGGTCAGTACAGGTGCATCAAAGCTGGGACCGAGAGACTGAAAAACAGCTTCTATCTCAAGGCCATCAGACTGTTAAACAGCCACCACTAACACTGAGTGGCTGCTGCCAACACACTGACACTGACTCAACTCCAGCCACTTTAATAATGGGAATTGATGGGAAATGATGTAAATATATCACTAGCCACTTTAAACAATGCTACCTTATATAAATGTTACTTACCCTACATTATTCATCTCATACGCATACGTATATACTGTACTCTATATCATCGACGGTATCCTTATGTAATACATGTATCACTAGCCACTTTATACTATACTATGCCACTTTGTTTACATACTCATCTCATTTGTACATACTGTACCCGATACCATCTACTGTATCTTGCCTATGCTGCTCTGTACCATCACTCATTCATATATCCTTATGTACATATTCTTTATCCCCTTACACTGTGTACAAGACAGTAGTTTTGGAATTGTTAGTTAGATTACTTGTTATTACTGCATTGTCGGAACTAGAAGCACAAGCATTTCGCTACACTCGCATTAACATCTGCTAACCATGTGTATGTGACAAATAAAATTTGATTTGATTTGATTTGATTTGATTTGAAAAAGTTATATATATTTACAAGTTGCATCTATTTACAAGTCTATTAACAAGTGATATATATTTACAAGTTCCATCTATTTACAAGTCTATTAACAAGTGATATATATTTACAAGTTCCATCTATTAACAAGTGATATATATTTACAAGTTCCATCTATTTACAAGTTCCATCTATTTACTAGTTCCATCTATTTACTAGTCTATTAACAAGTGATATATATTTACAAGTTCCATCTATTTACTAGTCTATTAACAAGTGATATATATTTACAAGTTCCATCTATTTACCAGTTCCATCTATTTACTAGTCTATTAACAAGTGATATATATTTACAAGTTCCATCTATTTACTAGTCTATTAACAAGTGATATATATTTACAAGTTCCATCTATTTACTAGTTCCATCTATTTACTAGTCTATTAACAAGTTATATATATTTATAAGTTCCATCTATTTACTAGTTCCATCTATTTACTAGTCTATTAACAAGTTATATCTATTTACAAGTTCACTCTTTTCAACTTGTAAATACTTTGGTATCCATCCTTTCACTGGCAAAATACTGTTTTCATATTCCTTGAAATAGACCTCAACAAAGTTTATTCCTAAGACAAAAAGAAAGAAAAGACTGCATGAAAAAGCCATGAACCGTATTTCAACATAATGTTGAACTTTACCTCAGATCTAGGCAGGATCATTAAGTCATATACTGTTGAGTCATTATCACATTATCGTGTATTTGGCATGCAGCGATGCCAGCTAATGGCTATCTGTCCAGTTACTGACAAGAGTTATAAATATAAGGCCATTAGTCATCATGAAACAACAACTCTAACGATATGGGCTGATCTTCAGTGACATACAGTATATGTAAAAGTCTGTAATGTCTATGTTAATATTTTAAATGTATGTCAATTGTAAAGTAGTTTTGTCTGTAATATATTTTTCGTTATGTGTTGGACCCCAGGAAGATTAGCTTTTGCCATTGGCGTCGGCTAATGGGGATCCTAATAAAATTAAATAAAAGTATGACTCCTATACAGTGGCTGTGACATAGAGGGATGTCATTTCTCACATACAGAGAGGGAATTTTGATTATTGGGACAGTTATAATAATATAATATTCCCATAAAGCCCTGTCCTGATCTTTACCTTAATTTACCAGTGATCCACAGACAATAGGATGAAGTCTCTGGGGACAGCTCAGGGTGTCTATGTGGCTGGCTGGGTGTGCGGCACAGGGCAGACATGAACTTCTAACAAGGAAATGGGTTATTGCATAAACCATCCCCTGATATATCTCATTGGGCCCCTGGTGATGATGCAACTTCCTGTGTGACATTTGAAGTAAGATGGAGGGTGGAGATTCGGGTGTTTAGAATGGTGTTTAGAATGTGTGAGAGCTGGGAATGTTTCAGATCTGTAGAACCTGAATTATGTTCTAAATACCATAAAGAGGAATCAAGTGAAAGTAGTCAGTTTAAGTAGTTTTATCTGTATGGTCAGGGCCCTACTCAAAGATATTATTAAGCCTGTAGTGTAGGAGGTTTACTGTGTCTAGGGCCTAGGTCAACATTATACAACCTTTATGATTTTTATTAGGGGCCTTTTTATCATTTGTATTTGAACAGATAACAAGATCAATACACACTGAGATTTCATACACTTATAAAAACGGCTAAATAAACATGAGATGGCTGCTGCAACATTCAGAGCAGGCGGGACTGATTTGATAACCATAAGCACTAAAACTAACAGTACAAACTGAATCACACCGTCATAAATCCATCAGCTATAGATCCCATCGGCAGCGGCTGCATTATCAGGCTATTGAGCAATTCTTACTTGTGATTGTATGTTTCTAGTGTATAGATAATATAGAGAAAGAACCTGCAGGTCATATGTCTCTCTTTGTCCGCATCCCAAATGGCACCCTATTTACACATATAACACTATGGGCCCTGGCCAAAAGTAGTGCACTATGCAGGGAATAGGGTGCCATTTGGGATGCCATCTTTGTCAACACTGATAGCTGTTTACCAACCCAGGAGCAGATATAATGTTTGCTAATACCTAATGAGGGGTGAACCATAGAGATTTATCTGTATGGGGTGAACAGCTGAGGGAAGCAATCGTAAAGCTATGCACACAGCCAGACACACAGACCTCAGCTACTGGATTGATAAGAATATCATAGAGAGAGGAAGTATTTTTGATTCCTGTTTATTATTAATGTCTTAATGGTTAATGCTTAATAGGCTGGCTTGTGTGATTTGTATGATGTTTCTGATTATGAGGATGTATGTTGTTGTTTTTGAACCAACAGAAATCAGTCTCTGGGCCATGTAGTGTGGTTTTGTGTGGCTCAGTTGGTAAGAGTGTGGTACTAGCAACACTTCATGTATTGTGAAATGTATTGTCAAGTTTTTAACATTTTATATAACTGCCTTAATTTTGCCAGACCCCAGGAAGAGTAGCTGCTGACTTGGCAGCGGCTAATGGGGATCCTTATCAAATCAAATCAAATGTATTTACATAGCCCTTCGTACATCCGCTGATATCTCAAAGTGCTGTACAGAAACCCAGCCTAAAACCCCAAACAGCAAGCAATGCAGGTGTTGAAGCACGTTGGCTAGGAAAAACTCCCTAGAACGGCCAAAACCTTGGAAGAAACCTAGAGAGGAACCAGGCTATGAGGGGTGACCAGTCCTCTTCTGGCTGTGCCGGGTGGAGATTATAACAGAACATGGCCAAGATGTTCAAATGTTCATAAATGACCAGCATGGTCAAATAATAGGTCTGGGACAGGTAGCACGTCCGGTGAACAGGTCAGGATTCCATAGCCGCAGGCAGAACAGTTGAAACTGGAGCAGCAGCACGGCCAGGTGGACTGGGGACAGCAAGGAGTCATCATGCCAGGTAGTCCTGAGGCATGGTCCTAGGGCTCAGGTCCTCCGAGAGAGAAAGAGAAAGAAAGAGAGAATTAGAGAGAGCATGCTTAAATTCACACAGGACACCGGATAAGACAGGAAAAGTACTCCAGATATAACAAACTGATCCTAGACCCCCGACACAAACTACTGCAGCATAAATACTGGAGGCTGAGACAGGAGGGGTCAGGAGACACTGTGGCCCCATCCGATGATACCGGACAGGGCCAAACAGGAAGGATATAACCCCATCCACTTTGCCAAAGCACAGCCCCCACACCACTAGAGGGATATCTTTAACCACCAACTTACCATCCTGAGACAAGGCCGAGTATAGCCCACAAAGATCTCCGCCATGGCACAACCCAAGGGGGGGCGCCAACCCAGACAGGAAGATCACATCAGTGACTCAACCCACTCAAGTGACGCACCCCTCCTAGGGACGGCATGAAACAGCACCAGTAAGCCAGTGACTCAGCCCCTGTAATAGGGTTAGAGGCAGAGAATCCCAGTGGAAATAGGGGAACCGGCCAGGCTGAGACAGCAAGGGCGGTTTGTTGCTCCATAGCCTTTCCGTTCACCTTCACACTCCTGGGCCAGACTACACTCAATCATATGACCCACTGAAGAGATGAGTCTTCAGTAAAGACTTAAAGGTTGAGACCGAGTCTGCGTTTCTCACATGGGTAGGCAGACCATTCCATAAAAATGGAGCTACAGTGCCTTGCGAAAGTATTCGGCCCCCTTGAACATTGCGACCTTTTGCCACATTTCAGGCTTCAAACATAAAGATATAAAACTGTATTTTTTTGTGAAGAATCAACAACAAGTGGGACACAATCATGAAGTGGAACGACATTTATTGGATATTTCAAACTTTTTTAACAAATCAAAAACTGAAAAATTGGGCGTGCAAAATTATTCAGCCCCCTTAATTTAATACTTTGTAGCGACACCTTTTGCTGCGATTACAGCTGTAAGTCGCTTGGGGTATGTCTCTATCAGTTTTGCACATCGAGAGACTGACATTTTTTCCCATTCCTCCTTGCAAAACAGCTCGAGCTCAGTGAGGTTGGATGGAGAGCATTTGTGAACAGCAGTTTTCAGTTCTTTCCACA
Source organism: Oncorhynchus clarkii lewisi (assembly GCF_045791955.1). NCBI lineage: Eukaryota > Metazoa > Chordata > Actinopteri > Salmoniformes > Salmonidae > Oncorhynchus > Oncorhynchus clarkii. The sequence goes on along the minus strand of NC_092151.1, from coordinate 79,475,225 downwards.
GATTCTCGATTGGATTCAGGTCTGGACTTTGACTTGGCCATTCTAACACCTGGATATGTTTATTTTTTAACCATTCCATTGTAGATTTTGCTTTATGTTTTGGATCATTGTCTTGTTGGAAGACAAATCTCCGTCCCAGTCTCAGGTCTTTTGCATACTCCATCAGGTTTTCTTCCAGAATGGTCCTGTATTTGGCTCCATCCATCTTCCCATCAATTTTAACCATCTTCCCTGTCCCTGCTGAAGAAAAGCAGGCCCAAACCATGATGCTGCCACCACCATGTTTGACAGTGGGGATGGTGTGTTCAGCTGTGTTGCTTTTACGCCAAACATAACGTTTTGCATTGTTGCCAAAAAGTTCAATTTTGGTTTCATCTGATCAGAGCACCTTCTTCCACATGTTTGGTGTGTCTCCCAGGTGGCTTGTGGCAAACTTTAAACTACACTTTTTATGGATATCTTTAAGAAATGGCTTTCTTCTTGCCACTCTTCCATAAAGGCCAGATTTGTGCAATATACGACTGATTGTTGTCCTATGGACAGAGTCTCCCACCTCAGCTGTAGATCTCTGCAGTTCATCCAGAGTGATCATGGGCCTCTTGGCTGCATCTCTGATCAGTCTTCTCCTTGTATGAGCTGAAAGTTTAGAGGGACGGCCAGGTCTTGGTAGATTTGCAGTGGTCTGATACTCCTTCCATTTCAATATTATCGCTTGCACAGTGCTCCTTGGGATGTTTAAAGCTTGGGAAATCTTTTTGTATCCAAATCCGGCTTTAAACTTCTTCACAACAGTATCTCGGACCTGCCTGGTGTGTTCCTTGTTCTTCAGGATGCTCTCTGCGCTTTTAACGGACCTCTGAGACAGTGCAGGTGCATTTATACGGAGACTTGATTACACACAGGTGGATTGTATTTATCATCATTAGTCATTTAGGTCAACATTGGATCATTCAGAGATGCTCACTGAACTTCTGGAGAGAGTTTGCTGCACTGAAAGTAAAGGGGCTGAATAATTTTGCACGCCCAATTTTTCAGTTTTTGATTTGTTAAAAAAGTTTGAAATATCCAATAAATGTCGTTCCACTTCATGATTGTGTCCCACTTGTTGTTGATTCTTCACAAAAAAATACAGTTTTATATCTATGTTTGAAGCCTGAAATGTGGCAAAAGGTCGCAAAGTTCAAGGGGGCCGAATACTTTCGCAAGGCACTGTATATAGGAGAAAGCCCTGCCTCCGGCTGTTTGCTTAGAAATTCTAGGGACAATTAGGAGGCCTGCGTCTTATGACCGTAGCGTACGTGTAGGTATGTACGGCAGGACCAAATCAGGGAGATAGGTAGGAGCAAGCCCATGTAATGCTTTGTAGGTTAGCAGTAAAACCTTGAAACCAGCCCTTGCCTTAACAGGAAGCCAGTGTAGGGAGGTTAGCACTGGAGTAATATGATAATTTTTGGGGGTTCTAGTCAGGATTCTAGCAGCCGTATTTAGCACTAACTGAAGTTTATTTAGTGCTTTATCCGGGTAGCCGGAAAGTAGAGCATTGCAGTAGTCTAACATAGAAGTAACAAAAGCATGGATTCATTTTTGGACAGAAAGTTTCACATTTTTGCAATGTTACGTAGATGGAAAAAAGCTGTCCTTGAAACAGTCTTGATATGTTCATCAAAAGAGAGATCAGGGTCCAGAGTAACGCCGAGGTCCTTCACAGTTTCACTTGAGACAACTGTACAACCATTAAGAGTAATTGTCAGATTCAACAGAAGATCTCTTTGTTTCTTGGGACCTAGAACAAGCATCTCTGTTTTGTCCGAATTTAAAAGTAGAAAGATTGCAGCCATCCACTTCCTTATTTCTGAAACACAGGCTTCTAGCGAGGGCAATTTTGGGGCTTCACCATGTTTCATTGAAATGTACAGCTGTGTGTCATCCGCAGAGCAGTGAAAGTTAACATTATGTTTTCAAATGACATCCCCAAGAGGTAAAATATATAGTGAAAACAATAGTGGTCCTAAAACGGAACCTTGAGGAACACCGAAATTTACAGTTGATTTGTCAGAGGACAAACCATTCACAGAGACAAACTGATATCTTTCCGACAGATAAGATCTAAACCAGGCCAGAACTTGTCCGTGTAGACCAATTTGGGTTTCCAATCTCTCCAAAAGAATGTGGTGATCGATGGTATCATAAGCAGCATTAAGGTCTAGGAGCACGAGGACAGATTCAGAGCCTCGGTCTGATGCATTTAAAAGGTAATTTACCACCTTCACAAGTGCAGTCTCAGTGCTATGATGGGGTCTAAAACCAGACTGAAGCATTTTGTATACATTTCGTATACATATGACCCACTTCAGGAAGGCAGTGAGTTGCTGCGCAACAGCCTTTTCTGAAATGTTTGAGAGGAACTGAAGATTCGATATAGGCCGATAGTTTTTTATATTTTCTGGGTCAAGGTTTGGCTTTTTCAAGAGAGGCTTTATTACTGCCACTTTTAGTGAGTTTGGTACACATCCGGTAGATAGAGAGCCGTTTATTATGTTCAACATAGGAGGACCAAGCACAGGAAGCAGCTCTTTCAGTAGTTTAGTTGGAATAGGGTCCAGTATGCAGCTTAACGGTTTCGAGGCCATGATTATTTTCATCATTGTATCAAGAGATATAGTATTGAAACACTTGTCTCTCTTGATCCTAGGTCCTGGCAGAGTTGTGCAGACTCAGGACAAATGAGCTTTGAAGGAATACGCAGATTTAAAGAGGAGTCCGTAATTTGCTTTCTAATGATCATGATCTTTTCCTCAAAGAAGTTCATTAATTTATTACTGCTGAAGTGAAAGCCCTCCTCACTTGGGGAATGCTGCTTTTTAGTTAGCTTTGTGACAGTTTCAAAAATACATTTCGGATTGTTCTTATTTTCCTCAATTAAGTTGGAAAAAGACATCTAGGGTATTGCGCAAGGTTAAATTGAGTTCCTCAGTTAGATGGTTAACTGATTTTTGTCCTCTGACGTCCTTGGGTAGGCAGAGGGAGTCTGGAAGGGCATCAAGGAATCTTTGTTGTCTGAGAATTTATAGCATGACTTTTGATGCTCCTTGGTTGGGGTCTGAGCAGATTATTTGTTGCAATTGCAAACGTAATAAAATGGTGGTCCGATAGTCCAGGATTATGAGGAAAAACATTAAGATCCACATTTATTCCATGGGACAAAACTAGGTCCAGAGTATGACTGTGACAGTGAGTAGGTCCAGAGACATGTTGGACAAAACCCATTGAGTCGACGATGGCACCGAGTCGACGATGGCTCCCACACTTTTGGAGTGGGTCTGTGGACTTTTCCATGTGAATATTAAAGTCACCAAAAATTTGAATATTATCTGCTATGACTACAAGGTCCGATAGGAATTCAGGGAACTCAATGAGGAACGCTGTATATGGCCCAGGAGGCCTGTAAACAGTAGCTATAAAAAGTGATTGAGTAGGCTGCATAGATTTCATGACTAGAAGCACAAAAAAATCCTTAATAATTACAAATACAAAGTTGTGGGTTCAATTCCCTCGGGGATCACACAAATACAAAACATGTATGCACTCACTGTACTGTATGTTTATAAAGACACTCAAAGAGTTAGTTTTCTTTTAGCCGGTTAGCCTTTAGCTCTGTTTCGTTACAGCCTTATTCTAAAATTGTTCAAAATAAAATGTTCCTCATCAATCTACACACAACACCTCATAATGACAAAGCAAAAACTGTTTTTTAGACATTTTTGCAAATGTATTACAAATAAAAACTTAAATATCACACCTATATAAGTATTCAGAGCCTTTACTCAGTACAGTACCTGCGTTGTCTTAGCTGCGTGCTTAGTGTCATTGTCCTGTTGGAAGGTGAACCTTCGCCCCAGTCCTTTAGGTGGTAACTTTTGGCAAACTCAAAGAGGGCTGTTATGTGCCTTTTACTGAGGATTGGCTTCCGTCTGGCCACTCTACCATAAAGGCCTGATTGGTGGAGTGTTGCAGAGATGGTTGTCCTTCTGGAAGGTTCTCCCATTTCCACAGAGGACCTCTGGAGCTCTGTCAGAGTGGCCATCGGGTTCTTGGTCACCTCCCTGACCAAGGCCCTTCTCCCCGATTCATTAGTTTGGCAGGGTAGCCAGCTCTAGGAAAAGTCTTGCTGGTTCCAAACTTCTTCCATTTAAGAATGATGGAGGCCAATGTGTTCTTGGGGACCTTCAAATGCTGCAGAAATGTTTTGGTACCCTTCCCCAGATCTGTGCCTTGACACATTCCTGTCTCGGAGTTCTACGGACAATTCCTTCGACCTCATCGCTTGGGTTTTGCTCTGACATGCACCGTCAACTGTTGGATCTTATATAGACAGGTGTGTGCCTTTCTAAATCATGTCCAATCAATTGAATTTACCACAGGTGGACTCCAATCAAGTTGTAGAAACATCTCAAGAATGATCAATGAAAACAGGATACACCTGAGGTGAATTTTGAGTCTCATAGCAAAATTAAGTAAATAATGTATTTTTATTTTTTATTTTTTATTAATTTGCAAAAAATGTTTTTAAATGGTTTTAACTTTGTCATGTGGTATTGTGTGTATTGATGAGGGAAAAATGTATTTTATAAATTTTTGAATAAGGCTGTAACGTAACAAAATGTTAAAGTGAAGGGGTCTGAATACTTTTCAAATACAACATATATACAATATACACTGCTCAAATAAATAAAGGGAACACTTAAACAACACAATGTAACTCCAAGTCAATCACACTTCTGTGAAATCAAACTGTCCACTTAGGAAGCAACACTGATTGACAATAAATGTCACATGCTGTTGTGCAAATAGAATAGACAACAGGTGGAAATTATAGGCAATTAGCAAGACACCCCCAATAAAGGAGTGGTTCTGCAGGTGGGGACCACAGACCACTTCTCAGTTCCTATGCTTCCTGGCTGATGTTTTTGTCACTTTTGAATACTGGCGGTGCTTTCACTCTAGTGGTAGCATGAGACAGAGTCTACAACCCACACAAGTGGCTCAGGTAGTGCAGCTCATCCAGGATGGCACATCAATGCGAGCTGTGGCAAGAAGGTTTGCTGTGTCTGTCAGCGTAGTGTCCAGAGCATGGAGGCGCTACCAGGAGACAGGCCAGTACATCAGGAGACGTGGAGGAGGCTGTAGGAGGGCAACAACCCAGCAGCAGGACCGCTACCTCCGCCTTTATGCAAGGAGAAGCACTGCCAGAGCCCTGCAAAATGACCTCCAGCAGGCCACAAATGTGCATGTGTCTGCTCAAACGGTCAGAAACAGACTCCATGAGGGTGGTATGAGGGCCCGACGTCCACAGGTGGGGGTTGTGCTTACAGCCCAACACCGTGCAGGACGTTTGGCATTTGCCAGAGAACACCAAGATTGGCAAATTCGCCACTGGCGCCCTGTGCTCTTCACAGATGAAAGCAGGTTCACACTGAGCACGTGACAGACGTGACAGAGTCTGGAGACGCCGTGGAGAACATTCTGCTGCCTGCAACATCCTCCAGCATGACCGGTTTGGCGGTGGGTCAGTCATGGTGTGGGGTGGCATTTCTTTGGGGGGCCGCACAGCCCTCCATGTGCTCGCCAGAGGTAGCCTGACTGCCATTAGGTACCGAGATGAGATCCTCAGACCCCTATCTACATAGGCGTACAGAGGCCCATTATCGGCAACCATCACTCCTGTGTTCCAGTGGCACGTTGTGTTAGCTAATCCAAGTTTATCATTTTGAAAGGCTAATTGATCATTAGAAAACCCTTTTTCAATTATGTAAGCACAGCTGAAACCTGTTGTTCTGATTAAAGAAGCACTAAAACTGGCCTTCTTTTGACTAGTTGAGTATCTGGAGCATCAGTATTTGTGGGTTCGATTACAGGCTCAAAATGGCCAGAAACAAAGAACTTCCTATTGAAACTTGGCAATCTATTCTTGTTCTGTGAAATAAGGGCTATTCCATGGGAGAAATTGCCAAGAAACTGAGGAACTTGTACAACGATGTGTGCCACTCCCTCACGGAACGTATATATAAGTATTCATGCCCACTGACCTTTTCCACATTTTGTTGTGTTACAGCCTGAAATCAAAATTGATTAAATTGTTGTTGTTGTTTTTACCCATCTACAAACAATACCCCATAATGACAAGATGTAAACATGTTTTTAAAAATTTTTGCAAATATACTGTAAAGTAAATACAGATGTGTAACTTACCTACAGGGCCTTCAGAAGGTTTTCATACCCATTGACTTTTTCCACATTTTGTTGTGTTGCAGCCTGATTTTGAAATGGATTCAATTGAGATTGTTTTGTAACTGGTCTACTACACACAATACCACATAATGTCAAAGTGCTGTCCTGTTTTTTTTTTAAATGGTTAAAAATGAATTAAAAATGAAAATCTGAAGTGTCTTGTCAATAAGTATTCAACCCCTTTGTTATGACAAGCCTAAATAAGTTCAGGAGTAAAAATGTACTTAACAAGTCACATAATAAGCTACATGGACTCGCTCTGTGTGCAATAATAGTGCTTAACATGATTTTTTGAATGATTACCTCATCTCTGTACCCCACACATATGATTATCTGTAAGGTCTGTAAGATGCAACCATGAAGACCAGGGATGTTTTCCAATTCCTCGCAAAGAAGGGCATCGATTGGTAGATGAGTAAATATTTCAAAAATCAGACTTTGAAAATCCCATTGAGGGGCCTCCCGGGTGGCGCAGTGGTTAAGGGCGCTGTACTGCAGCGCCAGCTGTGCCATCAGAGTCCTGGGTTCGCGCCCAGGCTCTGTCGTAACCGTCCGCGACCGGGAGGTCCGTGGGGCGACGCACAATTGGCCTAGCGTCGCCCGGGTTAGGGAGGGCTTGATCGGTAGGGGTGTCCTTGTCTCATCGCGCACCAGCGACTCCTGTGGCGGGCTGGGCGCAGTGTACGCTAGCCAAGGTGGCCAGGTGCACGGTGTTTCCTCCGGCGCATTGGTGCGGCTGGCTTCCGGGTTGGATGTGCGCTGTGTTAAAGAAGCAGTGGCTTGGTTGGTTGTGTATCGGAGGACGCATGACCTTCGTCTCTCCCGAGCCCGTACGGGAGTTGTAGTAGCTAGATAGATAGTAGCTACTACAACAATTGGATACTACGAAATTGGGGAGAAAAAGGGGTAAAATTCAAAAAAAGAAAAAAAAAGAAAAAGAAAATCCCATTGAGCATGGTAAAGTTATTAATTACACTTTGGATGGTACACCCAGTTACTACAAAGATACAGGCATCCTTCCTAACTCAGTTGCCGAAGAGGAAGGACACTGCTCAGGGATTTCACTATGAGTCCAATTTGAATTTATAACAGTTACAGAGTTTAATGGCCGTGATAGGAGAATGAAAATGGAACAACAACATTGTAGTTACTCCACAATACTAACTTAATTGACAGAGTGACAGAAGGAAGCCTGTATGGAATAAAAAATATTCCACAAAATGCATCCTGTTTGCAACAAGGCACTGAAGTAATACTGAAAAAAATTTGGCAAAGCAATTAACGTTTTTCCTGAATAAAAAGTGTTATGTTTGGGGCAAATCCAACACATCCCATTACTGAGTACCACTCTCCATATTTTCAAGCATAGTGGTGGCTGCATCATGTTATGGGTATGCTTGTAATTGTTTAGGGAGTTTTTCAGGATAAAAAATAAACAGAATAAGCACAGGCAAAATCCTAGAGGAAAACCTGCTTTCCATCAGACACTGGGAGATGAATTCATCTTTCAGTAGCACAATAACCTGAAACACAAGACCAAATCTACACTGGTTGCTAACCAAGAAGACAGTGAATGTTCCTGACTGGCTGAGTAAGTTTTGACTTAAATCTGCTTGAAAAGCTATGGTAAGACCTGAAAATAGTTGTCTAGCGATGACCAACAACCAATTTGACAGAGCTTGAAGAATTTTGAAAATAATAATAGGCAAATGTTGCCCAATTCAGGTGTGAAAAAGACTCACAGCTGTTATTGCTGCCAATGGTGCTTTTACAAAGTATTGACTCAGGGGTGTGACTCAGGGGTTCTGTATTTAAGTTTCAATATTTTTGCCAAAATTTCTAAAATCATGTTTTGACTTTGTCATTATGGGGTATTGTGTGTAGATGGGTGATATTTGTTTTCATTTAAATCATTTTTAATTCAGGCTGTAACACAAACATTTTTGGAATAAGTCAAGGGGTATGAATCATTTCTGAAAGCACTGTAAGTATTCATACCCCTGAGTCAATACATGTTAGAATACATTTGGCATCGATGAGTCTTTCTTGGGTAAGTCTCTAAGACCCCACTCAACTTATTATGTGACTTGTTAAGCAAATGTTTACTTCTGAACTTATTTAGCCTGCCATAATGATGGTGTTGAATTCTCATTGACTCAAGACATTTCAGATTTCATTTCTTTATTCATTTGTAAATAAAAAAATAAAAAAAACATAATTCCACTTTGACATTATAGGGTATTGGTGTAGGCCAGTGACCCTAAATCTCAATGTAATCCTTTTTCATTTCAGGTTGTAACAACACAAAATGTGAAAAAAGTCAAGGGGTGTGAATACTTTCTAAAGGCACTGTCTATAAAAACAAAATACAACTAAAGATACACAACTTTACACAAATAAAAATGTTAAATGTTGTATAATTGCCACTTGGGGATAAATAAACTACTGATTTATCAAAAAGCAACTTACTAAAAATCCTTCACGAAATACTAACTTTGTAAAGAGAGAGCTAAAGAGAGAAACAGGCATATGGTGATGTAGGCTACCAATGGGTGGCCTGGGGCTAGGAACACCAAGAAACCATCAAGTTTGGCAGCATGAGGGTTGGACCAATGGAACGCAGGGAGAGTAAGGAGAGCCATTGAGTTGGTTTACATTGAGATTAGAGGAAGAGAATTGAGAAACTGATGTTTACTTTTCACAAAGACTAGCTCTCTACGTTTTCATCAGCTCTGCAGTGAAAACACAGCCCAATGGTCAGGGAGTTACTGTAGGAAAGACACACCTCAGAAAACCATTTAATATGAGAAATATGAGTCATTTGTTTTATTTTGGAAGCAAGCTAGGAGGTCTCGGAGATTAGAAGCTTCTGAGTTTGGAATCGGAACTCCGGGCCAGCTCTGATCTAGAGTTATGGTGATCAGTATAGGTAGAGGAGACTGACGTTAACAACACATTAACCAGACAAACAGCTAGAGCTGGTAAATAAAGAAAAGAACAGTGATCCAATTTAGAACTAGGTGTGATCTTTTCTAGGACTTCCTTACATAACACTAGAAAAAAACACAGCACATGTACATGTGATGCCTGGAAGGTTTACTTCAAACAAACAATTACCTCAGCGACACAATGATCACGTATAGTGTTCTAAGAAAAGACCTGACACCTTTACTATAACCGTTTCATTACACCTGGCCACTCCACCACGCCCCACTCTGACTCCTATCCCATTCCACATCCACACACAGAACAACAGGTCCCATAGATTACAGGGTCACACACAGAACACACAGAACAGCCGGTCGCATAGATTACAGGGTCACACACAGAGCACACAGAACAGCAGGTCCCATAGATTACAGGGTCACACACAGAACACACAGAACAGCCGGTCCCATAGATTACAGGGTCACACACAGAACAGCCGGTCGCATAGATTACAGGGTCACACACAGAACACACAGAACAGCCGGTCCCATAGATTACAGGGTCACACAGAACACACAGAACAGCCGGTCCCATAGATTACAGGGTCACACACAGAACACACAGAACAGCAGGTCCCATAGATTACAGGGTCACACACAGAACACACAGAACAGCCGGTCCCATAAATTACAGGGTCACACACAGAACACACAGAACAGCCGGGCCCATAGATTACAGGGTCACACACAGAACAGCCGGTCCCATAGATTACAGGGTCACACACAGAGCACACAGAACAGCAGGTCCGATAGATTACAGGGTCACACACAGAACACACAGAACAGCCGGTCCCATAGATTACAGGGTCACACACAGAACACACAGAACAGCCGGGCCCATAGATGACAGGGTCACACACAGAACACACAGAACAGCCGGTCCCATAGATTACAGGGTCACACACAGAGCACACAGAACAGCAGGTGCCATAGATTACAGGGTCACACACAGAGCACACAGAACAGCAGGTCCCATAGATTACAGGGTCACACACAGAACAACAGGTCCCATAGATTACAGGGTCACACACAGAGCACACAGAACAGCAGGTCCCATAGATTACAGGGTCACACACAGAGCACACAGAACAGCAGGTCCCATAGATTACATGGTCCCACACAGAACAGCAGGTCCCATAGATTACAGGGTCACACACAGAGCACACAGAACAGCAGGTCCCATAGATTACAGGATCACACACCTTTCCACAAAGGAGAGAAACACAATCTCCCCTAATTGACATTGTCATTGTCCTGTTGTAATCCTTATAGGTGTGTCTCTATGGCGACAGGGGTGGAATCCCAAATGGCACCCTATTCCTTACATAGTGCACTACTTTTGACCAGAGCATTATGGGCCCTGGTCCAAAGTAGTGCACTATATAGTGAATAGGGTGCCATTTGATATGCATCCAGGGGCGTTGTCAGGATTCAGATGTTATTATGCAACAACATAAGGGCCCCCAGGAGAAATATTACCTAGACATTGAGAGACCCTGTGACTGAGAGTGTAAACGGCTGTAATCACCAACAATAGGAGACAAAGAGAAAACACTTTGCACACATGTCATCTGTTGTCTTGTTATAGCCCTCTCAACATGGCTCACTGTGAATACTGGCCCCCGTGGAACCATGGTGATGATTACAGTATGGAGGAGAGGTGAAGAAGAGCAAAGAAAGGGAAGGGATTGAGAGAAGGGTGTTCTTTGGTCTGGCTAGACATTTAAGGACTTCTCTTCGAAACCAAACCTTTATATCCCATCAAACTGACCATTCTATTTTATGATATTCAGCTTCTTGTTGCGCTAATGATAACTGTAGGATTGAAATAAAACACCATTACAAATAACAGTTTCCTTTATTCCCTATTGTGGTATGAGAGCAATCTTAATCGGAATTACCTTGGCAGAATGAGAGAAGAGACGTTAGTCATATTTCCTTCAAGTTGTCTGAGTCACACTGTCTTTAAACACTTGCTCACACGCACACCCTCACACCCACAAACAAATTGAAGCGTATCCCTGCTTCACTGACAAATGTCTCTGAGGGATTTCAAAACGTAACACTAGGCCTTAGTAGCTAGGTGCTTCATTAAGGTGGGTGTTTGGTGTCTATAACCAGTATGTGTAGTTTGTAGTGCATTGTACACATGTTTATATTTATTTGTATGTGTTTGTGGTGTGTGTGCCTGTGTGTGTGTAGGTACACTCCGCCACCTCTAATTAACTCGTTGGAGGTGTGTGAGTCAGCATCAGTTGACAGCTTATAATTGCCCCACGGCTAACAACATTACACATACACACACACACTGGCGAACCCGCTCTCAACTCCTGGGAGGGTGTTTGTTGGCCCGCTCGGCAGCAGGGTGAAACTTGGGGTACCAAATCAGCACTACAATAAAACACAGGCATGCCATGACACATCCATCACCTTGCGTGCGTGCGTGTGTGCCTACCTTCCTGTCTGTGTTCGTAGATCTGATGTAACCTGGCAGCTCAGGTGCATGTGGAGGGCAGCATACCTGACAGAGGTGGCAACCCCAACTCCAGTTACAAGGAGCCAGGGAACAGGCTCAGTTCATGGAGTGTATACAGAGTATACAAAACATGAAGAACACCTGCTCTTTCCATGACATAGACTGACCAGGTGAATCCAGGTGAAAGCTATGATCGCTTATTGATGTCACTTGTTAAATCCACTTTAATCAGTGTAGATGCTCACGCTCATCAGTTTCCCGTGCGTATCAAGAATGGTCCACCACCCAAAGGACATCCAGCCAACTTGACACAACTGTTGCATTGGAGTCAACATTGGCCAGCATCCCTGTGGAATGCTTTGACACACTGAGTCCATGCCCCAACAAACTGAGGCTGTCCTGAGGGGGATTCCTAATGTTTGGCATACTCAGTTTTACTCAATACTCAACATCTACTTAAATAAACAGAGGCATGCACACAAACACTTCATAGATGTCATTTGTTTGCAAAGAAAGAACTGTGTGAAGCACATCTAAGTGGAACATGTCAAATCTCGCTGCTCACTGCCCTTTTTCTTTGAGGTCAGATGCAGAGTTTCCACCATTACACACACACACACACACACACACACACACACTCACACACACAGCCCTTCTGTTGACCTGTGTTGGTCTGTCAGCCTGTTCTGTTTGTTGTTCTGATCTTGGTTCCAACTTGCCTTCCATCCCCATGACATCCATCCATCAACCCCATAACCACAGTTCTCTCCTCCATCCATCCCTCAAACCCATAACCACAGTTCTCTCCTCCATCCATCCCTCAAACCCATAACCACAGTTCTCTCCTCCATCCATCCCTCAAACCCATAACCACAGTTCTCTCCTCCATCCATCCCTCAAACCCATAACCACAGTTCTCTCCTCCATCCATCCATCAACCCCATAACCACAGTTCTCTCCTCCATCCATCCATCAACCCCATAACCACAGTTCTCTCCTCCATCCATCCATCAAACCCATAACCACAGTTCTCTCCTCCATCCATCCATCAAACCCATAACCACAGTTCTCTCCTCCATCCATCCATCAAACCCATAACCACAGTTCTCTCCTCCATCCATCCATCAAACCCATAACCACAGTTCTCTCCTCCATCCATCCATCCAACCCATAACCACAGTTATCTCTCCTCCATCTATCCATCAAACCCATAACCACAGTTATCTCTCCTCCATCTCAGCTCCTCTCTCTCACTACTGTGTAAGGATCTGTTATAATGATATGGTCTGATGATTGACAGTCTGAGCAGGGGGATAAAACTCACCTGTCATCGGCATGGGTGCTACTGGTGCAGTTAGATCAACATAAGAAACTATAAAAACATTCAAACACTTTAACAAGATTCATGACCTGAAGTGGCATGGCCAACATTACCTTCCACCAACATCAAATACCAGACGGTACACATCCTGTAATATTTACCGTGAACACTTGGAGAGACAGGAATCTGCCCATTCCTGTCTATCTGTTCTGCTCTGATGACAGAAGTTATGGTTACTAGTGAGGTTCAGGTAATAAAAGGTCAATTATTGTAGTTTGATCCTGTTCGTTTGTGTAGTTCTGGTGACAAAGTTGTAGTGAGGTTGAGGAAAATAACAGACAAATCATCACAGAAAAGCCTTCACTCTACCCAGTGAAGATGAGGAGGATAGCTCCTCTCTAAGCCCCTCAAACACAAACAAAAGGAAAAACAACTAATTGTGTGATCTCTTTTTCAAATAAATGATGAAGGCCTTTTTTTACCACGCAGGGATTCAAGTTCTGCCAACACATTTAAATGAATAAAGATTACAGGAGGGCGAGGTGCAAAACATTTCAAGTGGCAGTAGCCTACACTCTGAATCACATGAGCTGAACGCTTTTATGATGACAATGAGGATGATGAGGAGGAGGAGCAAAACATTTCAAGTGGCAGTAGCCTACACTCTGAATCACATGAGCTGAACGCTTTTATGATGACAATGAGGATGATAGTGATGATGAGGAGGAGGAGGACGACGACGACGACGACGACGACGACGACGACGACAGGGAAAGTGATGGTGGTGGTGATGATGATGATGATGATGGTGGTGGGGATGATTGTGGTGGTGGTGATGATGATGATGATGATGGTGGTGGTGATGATGGTGGTGGTTATGATGATGATGATAGTGGTGGTGATAGTGGTGGTGATGGTGGTGGTGGTGATGGTGATGATGATGATGATGGTGGTGGTGGTGGGGATGATTGTGGTGGTGGTGGTGATGATGATGATGGTGGTGGTGATGATGATGATGATGGTGGTGGTGATGATGGTGATGATGATGATGGTGGTGGTGATGATGATGTTGCAGGTGGTGATGAAGATGGGGTTGATGATGTTGGTGGTTGTGGTGGTGATGATGGTGGTGGTGGGGATGAGGATGGTGGTGGGGATGAGGGTGGTGGTGGTGATGATGGTGGTGGTTAGTGATGATGATGATGGTGGTGGTGATGATGATGATGATGATGATGATGGTTATAATACTCAGATCTGATTGATTTAAGGTTTTATGAACTTCCAGCTGACTTCAGCAATGGACACTCTGGCTTCCCTGTTTTCGCATGATACACTACACATTGCTGGGAACACACACACACACACACACACACACACACACTAGCGAGCTACATTAGGAGGACCTGCTTTGCACAGGTGTGCTGTACAAACACCATCAGCGTTTAATCTTCCCACGCGTTGTGACGGAGAGATAGACAGAGAGATTTCAGCAGACAAATGAACAGTGGACAATCTATGGGACCAGGAACTTATCAGATATGGTAGGGTAGAAGCCATGTGTAATATTCCCTAATGAATCAGAATAAATCAAATTAGCTGCCAGACAAACACTGATCGGCTCTCCCAACAATACCCACTGTTTGTTTAAGTATATGTGTGTGGAGATAGCCCCTGGGCTGGTGCCGTGGCAACACCATAATGTTACAGTGGGCGGCCATGTTGTGCAATGGTTTCAGTTTGTATCAGGGAGGGAATGATAATGGGAATGTAATGAATAACCCACACAACATTATAGAATGATATCACTACAACAGGGGAAAGAGAGAGAGACAGAGAAAGAGACGAAGAAAGAGAAAGGGGGAAAAAAACAAGAAAAGTCTAAAGAGTCTGCTTATGTATGCACACAGCAAACCAAACTCTAACTCTTGCTTCTTGTACAAACACACCTGGAACCCGCCCAACACACACAGACTGGGCCCAAAAACCACTTAAAACACAACTCAGAGAAAAGAAGTGTCTGCAGGTCGCTCATAGTCTCTGCCTCGGTCAAGGCTTCCTACAATAACCGAACAGCAAAAACACGAGTACACACTGTTAGTCCGTTTGATGTTTTTTAATCTCCCTCTCAATAGAGGGGAGTCTGAAAGGCTCGGTGGAGATGTTTAAGAGCACGTTTTTCAGCGGTAAACCTCACAGATAACAATGAGCTTTCAACACGGCACAGGAACTCTAAGAACTTGGGGAGAGAAACACAGAGACAATACTTCTCTCTGAAAAGAAATGGTGACGATCAATTCTAACATGCTAAATCTCTGCCTTTGTGCCCCGAAGCTTTGATCCCAAACTTCCAGTGTGTCTCTCGTTGAGTCTGTTTGCTCTGTTTTTTTAAGACTCTGCATTATGCGCAGACTTCAGAACCAGCCTGTGGTATTTGCTAAAAGATTAGTTTACTTAAAAGCCAAAAAAGGCCCTGAAATCAGAGCAGAAAACCTGCCACTATTGAGGGAGAGGAGAAGTAATCTATGGTGCATGGTGTTGTCACATCGCTTTCTCTATCGGTGTGTGTGTGTCTGTGTGTGTGTATGCGTGTTTGCATGTGTATATGTGTAGGCATCTGTGCATAGAGGGTGTAAATAGTAAAGAAGTTGAGAGTAGATGAGTGGTTACCCCCTCAATCCCCAGATACATGCTGTGTGCTGCTTAGTGAGGTAAGGATGCACAATAAAGTCAATGTTTGGGATTTTAAGAGTTAGAGAACAAGGAGGTTTAAAGCCCTTTAAACACAATTTTCTCTGCTATGTGTGTGTAGTGGTTTACTCTACTGTTTACTGAGGAATAGAGATGACGAGTTTACTACCAGACAACTTCAGAGGAATCAACAGAAGACTGAGTGTGTGTGTGTTAAAAAATGTAGCGAATAATCTATCCTAAACATCCTAGCTATACGCACACTTAAAACATTGCCAATACTTTTCTCTTTTGCCATAGGCAGATTCCACTGTGTTCTATCAATTCTGTTGAACTAAACACGCAAACAAGAATGCACAGCTACACCTGAGAGTTCCTACTCTTGACAGTTAACACACATGTACAGTATGTCTGTATAAACCTGTTTTGTGTAAATATCTGTGTTCATACATGATCCATCATGTATGTGTGTGTGTGTGTGTTACAGCCTATATTTAAAATGGATTCATTTGATGTGTTTTCTCTCACCCATCCAATATTCCACATCTTTAGAATTTTTTGTAAGTGTATTAAAAAGGATGTTGTCACGATCGTCGTCAGGGTGGAAATGACCGGACCAAGGTGCAGCATGGTGAGCGTACATTTATTTGTATTTATAAATGTCGCCAACAAAACAAAGAATAAGCACTCGACAGTGCCGCTTACTTCAGCTAAACAGGCCACTAACAAAGACAACTACCCACAACTAAGGTGGCACAACAGGCTGCCTAAGTATGATTCCCAATCAGAGACAACGATAGACAGCTGCCTCTGATTGGGAACCACACTCGGCCAAACACACAGAAATACAAAACATAGAATGCCCACCCCACATCACACCCTGACCTAACCAAATAGAGAAATAAAACTGCTCTCTAATAACAGGGCATGACAGATGTACAGAAATATCTAATTTACAGAAGTATTTACACCCTTTTGCTATGACACTCCAAATTGAGCTCAGGTGCATCCAATTTCCTTTGATCATCCTTGAGACGTCACTACAACTTGATTGGAGTCCACCTGTGGCCAATTGAATTGTTTGGGCATGATTTCTGAAAAAATTATGAAAATGTATGCACTCACTACTGTATGTCACTCTGGATAAGAGCGTCTGCTAAATTACATTTTGTTGTTGTTGAAAGAAACACAACTGTCTACATAAGGTCCCACAGTATATGACAGAGCAAAAACTATACCATGAATTCCAAGGAACTCTCCGAGATAGAATTGAGATTAGGTATATATCTGGGGAAGAGAATAAAACTATTTCTAGTGTTGAAGGTTCCAAGAGCACGGTGGTCTCCATCATTAAGAAATTGAAAAAACATGGAACAACCCAAACTCTGCCTAGAGCTGGCTGTCCAACCAAACTGAGCAACCAGGAAAGAAGGACCTTGGTCTGGGAGGTGACCAAGAACCCAATGACCACTCTAACAGAACTACAGAGATTCTTGGCTTAGATGGGAGAACCTGCCAAGGACAACAGCCTCTATTGCACTTCACCAATCTGGGCTTTTATGGGAGAATGGCCAGACAGAAGCCACTCCTGAGAAAAAGGCACATGACAGCACGCCTGCAGTTTGCAAAAATTCACATGAAAGCATAAGGCCAAAGCCTCTGTGGTCTGATGAGACAAAAAGTGAACTATTTGGCCTGAATGCAAAGTGCTATGTCTGGAGACAACCAGGCACAGCTCATCACCCATCTAACACCATCCCTACTGTGAAGCATGGTTGTGGCAGCATCATGCTATGGGGATGCTTTTCAGTGGCAGGGACTGGTAAGAATAGAGGGAACAACGAATGGAGCCAAATACAGGCAAATCCTTGATGAGAACCTGCTTCAGAGTGCAAATGACCTTAGACTGGGGGCGAAGATTTTCTTTTCAACAGGACAAAGACACCAAGTATACAGCCAACGCAACACCGGAATGGATTCAGAACAAGAATGTGAAAGTCCTTGACTGGCCCAGCCAAAGCACAGATTTGAATCCCAATGAAAAGCTGTGGATAGACTTGAAGATTGCTGTTCACCTCTGTTCCCCATTTGTATGTTTAATTTTCAATAAATTAGCGAACATTTCTAAAAATATGCAACAAAATGTGGAATAAGTCAAGGGGTATGAGTACTTCCTGAAGGCACTGTGTAATAGGCTAATGTTATGTGTGTCTTTACAGTATGGGAGTAGCACAGATCTTCACTCCCCTTCATTGAAGATTTATGCCAGGGACGGTTTATTTAAGAGGAAAATGTGAGTTTAACTCTCACACTCACACCCCGCCCAACATAAACTGTCTGTCAGGTACGTTTCTGGGATGTCTCTGAATGTTTCCAATTCCTCACAGACCTTTTCAAATGGGAAGGTAAACTAGGGAAGGTGAAAGGTACATGTGTGCATGGTTTATGTATGAGTGTCTGTTCATATGTAGCTAACTCACCTTCCCCACCCACAACACAAACACACACACACACACACACACACACACCACCCCTTCGCCCTGAGCTTTAAATTGGCATGTACCATTAAGACACACCTCAATGCACTAACGCCCATCACCTGTCTGAACTGTCTGAACAGTAGGGGACGAGAGAGTGATGCAATACAAGCAAATCATTGGGACCCATCAACCATATTTTAGGTTTGTAAAAATTGGTTTTGGTAGTAGAGAGCAAGACCAAAAGATCATTGTTGATGGTGATTTTTCAGTTGAACTATAGTAACGATAATAACAGGCATGAACATGATAATTAGAGCCCTCTCTTTAGCTTTGATGATGATGATGATATTTTTTAGTAATGACGTAGTTTCAGGTAAATGTGTCAGATTCTCAGGTTGAAGTCAGTAGTGCCTTTAGGGCAGAACACGTCAAAGACAAGAGGTCAGTCATGTTAACCCCCTAAACATCTCTTCTACAGTTAACTGACAAAATAATGGAAACACTTTAGTAAATGAGGGATACAACGTACAGTGTACTGAAAGCAGGAAGTCCCACACAGGTGTGGTTTCTGAGTTAATTAAGCAATTAACATCCCATCAGGCCCTTTGGCCCTTATTTTGGCTACCATGGCTATGCACCCATAGGATGACAATGCCCCATCCACAGTGCACAAGTGGTCAGTGAATGGTTTGATGAGCATGAAAACGATGTAAACCATATGTCATGGCCGTCTCGGTCACCAGATCTCAACCCAATTGAACACCAATGAGAGATTTGTGAAAGAATGTTGTCACATCCCTCCAATAGAGTTCCAGACACTTGTAGAATCTATGCCAGGTTAGATTCTGAAGCTGTTCTGGCTCGTGGTGGCCCAACACCATATTACGACACTGTATCTTAGTTGTATGAACTCTCTCTCTCTCTCTCTCTCTCTCTCTCTCTCTCTCTCCCTCCCTCTCTCTCTGTCTCTGTGTGTGAGCATGTCCATCTCAGAGTTCATGGGTCATCGGTCCCCCCTGAGGACACTAGGCTGATTACCCTCTTATTAAACACACACACACACACACACACACACACACACACACACACACACACACACACACACACACTGGGCTGATTACCCTCTGTTGGCAAACAACAAACACCTCTGACCTCTAACCCCTGACATAACACTTTGACCTTGTCATGAGTAGAGAGGGGGTCATGAGTAGGGAGGTAAAGGTAACTGCCAGAATAAAGGAAACACCAACATAAAGACTTTTTAGAGGGTGTTGGGCCCCCAAGAGCCAGAACAGTTTTAATATCCCTTTGCTATAGATTCTACAAGTGTCTAGAACTCTATTCAACCATGAGAAATTCCATAATTCCGTGTTTTGTTGATGGTGGTGGAACACAATGGCTTAGGTGCCGCTCCAGAATATCCTATCAGTGTTCAATTGGGTTGAGATCTGGTGACATGATGGCCAAACCATGACATATGGTTTACGTCATTTTCATGCTCATCAAACCATTCAGTGACCACTCGTGTGGATGGGTGCATTGTCATTCTATGGGGCCATAGCAAATAATGGCCAAAATAATTGCCTTTCCAGTATTTTTATACATGACCCTAAGCATGATGGGATGTTAATTGCTTAATTAACTTAGGAACCTGCTTTAAATATACTTTGTATCCCTCATTTACTCAAGTGTTTCCATCATTTTGGCAGATACCTGTACATCAACACACCTGTAAGAGAATAGGGTGGGGTGGAGAATAGTTTGACTGAATGTCAATGATCATGTCATGGAGTAGAGCAATCATAAAATAAATATTCTAAACCGATGTTTATTGTTATAATAACACCAGATACTCAAGTAGAAGTTCAGCTAGAATAATTGTTTAGAGATTCTGAATTTTTCCCGTGTTTTTTTTTCAACTCTAATTATGAGTCACTGTCACGTTCAAAGCTCACAGTGATGCTAATCTCTCATCTGGGCTAATTACCATGACAACATGGCTCCAGCAGCCAATCACAGGTGACCTGATCCGTGATCTCACTGTAACCCTGGACGACCTTGTTTTCGTAACCTCCAGTTCGCCCCGAGAGAGATGAAAGATTGGCATCAGACTGAGAACAAGCCCTGTCCACATAATTTCAGTAGCTCACTCACTCATCTTATAGAGCACTCCAAAACAATGAGAGAGAGAGAGAGAGAGAGAGAGAGAGAGAGAGAGAGAGAGAGAGAGAGAGAGAGAGAGAGAGAGAGAGAGAGAGAGAGAGAGAGAGAGAGAGAGATAATTACCTCAGATGACTGGAGATACGGTATATACAGTAGATGATCTGAACTACACTGAGACATATTGTACAACAGACTTTCCTCCACAGGCTTACAGATAGAGTACAACACAATATCTGCAAGGTGTGTGTGTGTGCGTGTGTGCGTGTGTGTGTGCGTGCGTGTGTGTGTGTGTTTGTGTGGTAAAGAGCTTGTAATCTTTCTCATAACACATCATAAATTCTCTCTCTCTTTCCTTTTCTTTCTTTATGCCCTCGGTCAATGTTAGGGTAGTGTCCCTCTCTCTTCCCTTCTCTCTCTCTTCTCCATGTCCATCGGTCCTACTTCCTCTAACCTGATGGGATTCTCCACAGACACCCCCATCTTCAGAGAGGGACCTGTCCTGCAGTCTGTATGAGACAGAAACAGAACATCCCCCCTCCCCCTCAGCTCCTCTACCAGAAGAACATAGAAAACAAAACATCCTTCCACCCGGCTCCGCTGCTGCTGCTGCTGCTGCTGCTGCTGCTGCTTTAGGCTTCATACAGAAGTGGGAGTCTCAGCTCTGGGCTTCCCAGTTTAGAACCCAGCAGGTAAGAGGGTTCCAAGGGTGGTAGGAAGGGTGCTGGAGTGTCACCATGGGAGCTAGGTTTTGTGGGGAGGAGAGGGAGGAGGGGAGGAGGAGAGGAAGAGGGAGTGAGTAGGGGGAGGAGGAGAAGAGGGAAGTGTATAGTGGTGATGAAGCTGAGAGGATTCACTCAGTAACTTTGATACAGTTCATGTGCCTCAGGGCTTAATCAGCCTGAGGTGACCAGGGCGGGGCAGGGTATGGTGACCTCACAGACCAAGCAGACAAGCTTCAACTGTTTCCTGTTTCTGGTGTTCGCTGTTTACACAGCCTATTCAGGATCTGTGTGTGACTTATCGTAAGTGGAGGATGTGTATCTCTTAAACACACTACAGATGAGAGAGGAGCATGTGGTCCAGTGTGATGAATATTTCTTCAGTGAATGAAGGTTGCTATCACAGCTTGCCCCTACTTTCCATCTCTCCCTTTCTCTCTCTCTCCCTCCCTTTCTCCCTCCCTCACTACTCTCCCTCCCTTCCTCCCTCCCTCACTACTCTCCCTCCCTTCCTCCCTCCCTTTCTCTCTCCCTCCCTTCCTCCCTCCCTCACTACTCTCCCTCCCTTCCTCCCTCCCTTTCTCTCTACCTCCCTTCCTCCCTCCCTCACTACTCTCCCTCCCTTTCTCTCTCCCTCCCTTCCTCCCTCCCTCACTACTCTCCCTCCCTTCCTCCCTCCCTTTCTCTCTCCCTCCCTTCCTCCCTCCCTCACTACTCTCCCTCCCTTCCTCCCTCCCTTTCTCTCTACCTCCCTTCCTCCCTCCCTCACTACTCTCCCTCCCTTTCTCTCTCCCTCCCTTCCTCCCTCCCTCACTACTCTCCCTCCCTTCCTCCCTCCCTTTCTCTCTCCCTCCCTTCCTCCCTCCCTCACTACTATCCCTCCCTTCCTCCCTCCCTTTCTCTCTCCCTCCCTTCCTCCCTTCCTCACTACTCTCCCTTTCTCTCTCCCTTCCTCCCTCCCTCCCTCACTACTCTCCCTCCCTTTCTCTCTCCCTTCCTTCCTTCCTCCCTCCCTCACTACTCTCCCTCCCTTTCTCTCTCCCTCCCTTCCTCCCTCCCTCACTACTCTCCCTCCCTTTCTCTCTCCCTCCCTTCCTCCCTCCCTCCCTTCCTCCCTCCCTTTCTCTCTCCCTCCCTTCGTCCCTCCCTCACTACTCTCCCTCCCTTTCTCTCTCCCTCCCTTTCTCCCTCCCTCCCTTCCTCCCTCCCTTTCTCTCTCCCTCCCTTCCTCCCTCCCTCACTACTCTTCCTCCCTCCCTTTCTCTCTCCCTCCCTTCCTTCCTCCCTCCCTCCCTTCCTCCCTCCCTTTCTCTCTCCCTCCCTTCCTCCCTCCCTCACTACTCTCCCTCCCTTTCTCTCTCCCTCCCTTCCTCCCTCCCTCACTACTCTCCCTCCCTTTCTCTCGCAAGCAGCAGAGGCCCCCCTGCTGTGTTTCTCATACAACACACAGACACACCACCACACTCCAGGAATGGGTAAGGAGACGAGAGATGTACTGTAGTAAGTGTATGTTCTCAGTGCGTGCGACGAACCCTCTCACCCCCATGCCTCTGATTATGTTACACTTATCTGAAGATCAGGCTGGAAGACAACACACACACACACACACCTCTTCAGGTATGTACTATTAAGGTAACTCGGATTGCATTTGGCAGGTGTTCCTAACATCTAGGTGTGATAACCATTCCTTTGAGAATTCTTGCTCCCCCTTCCTCACCCCAGGCACGTGCACAGATAGGGCTCAACCCGTGCCCAAGCAAATGACCTTTTGCCCTGTTATGAAATAGTTCCCTCGCAAGTCTGGGAATTATTTTGTCATTTCATTTGAGTCTATTTTCATATTATATTTTAATTTTAAACATAATGAATTGCACATCAAACTAGCTAATTGTATAAGCTCCTGCCCTCCTGCCCAAGATCGCACTCATCTGACTTACATGCAGTGGCCAATGGCTGCGGGCGCAGGGTGGGGAGACACCTACACTGGTAGGAGGCTACTTTTAAGTTAGATCTGTCATGTGTGTCTCCCACTGTTAAGGACAGAATGGGCCAATTGGACTGCTTGTTAGTAATAGGCAGATGTCAGCAGCAGAACAAAGTCAAATCATGTAAAAACAAGTTTGTTTCGACATAATAGCTAACTAGCTAGCTATCTATCATATTTACATCAACATTTGATCTGATCACTATTTTTCCATATCTTGTCGTCTCTGGCCTAGGAGTCACTGGCACTAGCTTTCTTACAATGTGTGATGAGTGAGCTTAGTCTCTTCTTACATTAATTAAATAGGCCTATTTTTGTCTACAGAGAAGGTTGGAATGCTATGAATTTTGAGATGTGAAAGTACATTGACTTTTTTCCTCTTTTCTTATTTTGAGCACCTGTACCCCCAAAGGTCTGTAAATGGCCCTCCCCACCCTGTATAGTCTGTGCCACGAGATGGGAAGGAGGTTTGTATAGCCCCATTGGCAATGGAGCATAGACTACAATTAAGCAGAGGCGTTTTTCGTATTTTCACAGATTCTATGTCATTTACATGGCAGAAGACATTAACTGAATATGTTTTATTACCGCACAAATTCCCGAAATGAGTGGCTACTCTGACACTGATAAACTGAGATCAATAAAAACGAGCTGGTCTTGAATTCAAACAAAAGCCCAGGCCAATGAAGTGACACACAGATTGTAGAATATTAGGAGGATAAATATAGGCCTATATAAACTCAGCAAAAAAAGAAACGTCCTCTCACTGTCAACTGCGTTTATTTTCAGCAAACTTTTCAGCAAACTTAACTTTTAATATTTGTATGAACATAAGATTCAACAACTGAGACATAAACTGAACAAGTTCAACAGACATGTGACTAACAGAAATAGAATCATGTGTCCCTGAACAAAGGAAGGGTCAAAATCAAAATAACAGTCAGTATCTGGTGTGGCCACCAGCTGCATTAAGTACTGCAGTGCATCTCCTCCTCATGGACTGCACCAGGTTTGCCAGTTCTTGCTGTGAGATGTTACCCCACTCTTCCACTAAGGCACCTGCAAGTTACCGGACATTTCTGGGGGGAATGTCCTTAGCCGTCACCCTCCGATCCAACAGGTCCCAGACGTGCTCAATAGGATTGAGATCCGGGCTCGTTGCTGGCCATGGCAGAACACTGACATTCCTGTCTTGCAGGAAATCATGCACAGAACGAGCAGTATGGCTGGTGGCATTGTCATGCTGGAGGGTCATGTCAGGATGAGCCTGCAGGAGGGGTACCACATGAGGGAGGAGGATGTCTTCCCTGTAACGCACACCGTTGAGATTGCCTGACTGCAATGACAACAAGCTCAGTCTGATGATGCTGTGACACACTGCCCCAGACCATGACGGACCCTCCACCTCCAAATCGATCCCGCTCTAGAGTACAGGCCTCGGTGTAATGCTCATTCCTTCGACGATAAACACAAATCCAACCATCACCCCTGGTGAGACAAAACCGCGACTCGTCAGTGAACAGCACTTTCTGTCAGTCCTGTCTGGTCCAGCGACGGTGGGTTTGTGCCCATAGGCGACGTTGTTGCCGTTGATGTCTGGTGAGGACCTGCCTTACAACAGGCCTACAAGCCCTCAGTCCAGCCTCTCTCAGCCTATTGTGGACAGTCTGAGCACTGATGGATGGATTGTGCGTTCCTGGTGTAACTCAGGCAGTTGTTGCTGTCATCCTGTACCTGTCACGCAGGTGTGATGTTCGGATGTACTGATCCTGTGCAGGTGTTGTTACACGTGGTCTGCCACTGCGAGGACGATCAGCTGTCTGTCCTGTCTCCCTGTAGCACTGTTTTAGGTGTCTCACAGTACGGACATTGCAATTTATTGCCTGGCCGCATCTGCAGTCCTCATCCCTCCTTGCAGCATGCCTAAGGCATGTCCACGCAGATGAGCAGGGACCCTGGGCATCTTTATTTTGGTGTTTTTCAGAGTCAGTAGAAAGGCCTCTTTAGTATCCTAAGTTTTCACAACTGTGACCTTAATTGCCTACCGTCTGTAAGCTGTTAGTGTCTTAACGACCGTTCCACAGGTGCATGTTCATTAATTGTTTATGGTTCATTGAACAAGCATGGGAAACAGTGTTTAAACCCTTTACAATGAAGATCTGTGAAGTTATTTGGATTTTTACGAATTATCTTTGAAAGACAGGGTCCTGAAAAAGGGACATTTATTATAGGATACAGTAGGCTACTAAATAAACGTTCCAGTGCCACACTGGCTTACCTAATGATGAAGATGAAGCCATAGGCTACTCACCGGTGATGGCTGATGCGCTTGTCATCTCAAGATGAGCTACTTTGATAGACAGTGCTGCTGTTTTCTCAAAATTGGTTCTACATACAGATTAGTCTTCCCTTTTCAGCAGTAGGCTGAACTGTACATTTTTCCCGTGGTTTTATTTAGAAATTTGCAAAAGGCAAACTGACAGCTGCAACCAACCATATAAATATAATCCATAAATGGCAGTTCCAATTCAAGTCAGGACTGTCAGCCATTGCTAGTTTACCCATTAGTTGAACAGTCAAATTACCAGGGTTAGAGGTTCCAAAACCCTTCTATGGATTATATGTCTATGGCCACAAGGCAACAAGCTGTTCTATATGTTCAATATTCTGCAGCCTTCCTGACTGTGGGCATACCGGTAACTGCCAAAACAAAGGACACAAATAAAGATAACAAAATGAGGGATACAAAGTTATGGTGTGGGGTGCATTTTCCTGGCATGGTTTAGGTCCACTTGTAAAATCTATGCTAAGTCGCATTGAAGCTGTTCTGGCAGCTTGTGGTGGCCCAAAACCCTATTATTAAGACACTTTATGTTGGTGTTTCCGTTATTTTGAATGTGCTTGTGATGTGCTTCTGATAAAACGTAATCCACTGTTTGTTTTTTTTAACTATTATGATCTCTAGTGTTTTTGAACATTGAGAGTGGGCTCCTGTGGTTGAAAACAAATAAAAACACTTAATTTATTTCTCTGCCTCTCCGGCCAACTTTGGGTAGGGGCTTCAGCCCCTGAAAGCCCCTGCATTAACCCGGCCCTGCCTCCACTATTATTACACCATGTGTGGTATGTATGACATGTATTATTTTTGATATGTCCCTCAACCTGTCTCTGTCTGCTGATTTATTGCACTCTCGTTCTTTCTCTGCCTAACTCAAGTCCCCAAAATAACTCAACACATTTATGAGCAGGTATTCTCTTCTCCCAGTCCCAGTCCCAGCAACAGGTAGTTAGTTATACACAAAGCACAACATAGACACAGAGACAGATCAGAGGCACCCACATCTATCACCGCCTGGCCCAAAAATGCTGTCTGCCCTTTAAGAAAACAAAAACATGAGCCTGCAGCACAGGTGAGGGAGAGCAGAGCAAAGGGAGTAAGAAACACTCCCTCCAACACTCTCTTCAGATAGATGGGCTCTCCAGTGCCAGACATGGACTGTGTGTGTGTGTGTGTGTGTGTGTGTGTGTGTGTGTGTGTGTGTGTGTGTGTGTGTGTGTGTGTGTGTGTCGGTGTGTCGGTGTGTGTGTGGGTGTGTGTGTGTGTCGGTGTGTCGGTGTGTGTGTGTGTGTGTGTCGGTGTGTGTGGGTGGGTGGGTGGGTGTGTCGGTGGGTGTCTGTGTGGGCTCTCCAGTGCCAGACATGGACTGTGTGTGTGTGTGTGTGTGTGTGTGTGTCGGTGGGTGTGTCGGTGGGTGTGTCGGTGGGTGTCTGTGTGGGCTCTCCAGTGCCAGGCATGGGCAGTATTTTACTCGTGTGTGGAATGTCTGACTGCATACATGTACCAGCCTGTCTGCGTCAGATCAAGAGGTGAAAGGGCGATCGACATGTAATACAAACACACACACACAATCACTGTCTGGATGGACAACAATAGGATTTAAGTCTGACCCTGTCTGTTCCAACCCTACTGCCAGAAACAAAATTAGACCACAAACTCTTATGTTCCCACCATGACGCCAGTGTTTTGGACTTCTAACCACTTTTAAACAATGTGTGTTTGAGTTACAGACTTTGGTTGTACCATTGGATTTGTCTATTTCTTCTGCATCCGCAGACTCCTCTATTAGTCTATGTGATTGACAGGGGCTGAGTTAGAGTGGTGTTTGTGAGACAAGGGCGGATCCAAAGGGCCCGTGGCTGAGTCTTTTTACAAAAACATCTGTAAAGTCTGAATGGTTTGGGCTACAAACTATTAAAAGCTACCTATGAAAAGCTAAGACTCTCAACAACACGGTATGACTTTCACAAGCTACACAAGAGTCGTTAGAAGGTACGGGATACATTCTTCTACACAAATTCTGAGAGACAAAGCCAAGTTGACACCTTAACACATGACACACCCAATAACTACCACTGGACTATAATTTTTCACATAATGAAAAGCATTAACACATACTTTTCCAGGTCAAAATCTCCTTTCGGTTGATTTGAACTGGCTCTTGTGTTTAAATGAAAAGCTTATGATTCTTGCCCTGCGGTGCAAATACCTGCAGGATTAGTATAGGAGTAGACAGCTCTGATGAAGAGACACAGTGGACAAATATGTAGAGTATGTATGAGACCATGTGGATTAGCAGCATGCGTGTATGTGTTTGTGTGTTTGAGTGCGTGCATGCGCGTATTCCTTGGAGCTAGGCTCAGGTGAGCTACGGTTTGTGGAGAAGCCCTAACTACACACCTGTCAGACAGGTAACATTCCTTCAGCCACCCCAAGGGAATCGACACACACACACACACACACACACACACATTATCATGGATGTTTATATTAAAAGAGTTGAGCGCTGATCTGATACGGTTTATCTGATCACAAGAGCCCAGATCATTAAATCAAGTGTAAGAAATTCTCACGCATCTCCCTCTGTGTGTGTGTGTGTCTGTGTGTGTGTGTGTAAAGGTGTAGGATTGTATGTTTTTTCAGTAGAGCAAGCATAGTGATATTCTGAATAAGATACAGTACATTGAAATGTGAGTCACGCAACCCAGGTCCCTATCCAATCATATCTCTGTGTTTTATGTTCCCATACCTGACTGGGTGACTCACACACACGCACACGCACACACACACGCCTTTACCTGAGGAACGTTTGCGTTACCGGCTGGTTCCTTTATGCCGGGTGTTTGTCCTTGTCAAACAGGCCAACACATACAGTAGACAGACCTGTTTCATTGCATCAATACTTACTTAAAACATGATATGTGTATTTTAGTATTATACTGTTGGCTACCAGGGGAAAGCCTCAGTAGACCTGTACAAGTTAACTTGTTTTTGGATAAGTTTGGTTAAGGTCTCCTGCTATGCATCATGTGACAAATGCCTTTGCAAACACAGCAATACAAATACTGATTCAAAGGTGCTACATCAGCTACCTCATGAGTCATGATGTGTACGTGACAATATAATAGATGTATTATATTATAAATATCATAGCAGGACTGAGCATTTGCAGGTGGAGCTAATGATGCCGTGATGTCATTGGTGTCCGTGGCTTCTGTATGTCAGCTAATCCCTTTCTGATTGGCTAATCTTGTTTGTTTGTTTACAGGATTAGACTGAAGGGTTTCCATGGTTCACTACACCCTGCTGTGTCATGGCAACGCTTTCAGACAGACATCACCTACCATCAAGTACAGTAGAGAAGGTAGATTTGACCACTCATAGAACTGATACTGATATCCCAGAGGCCTCAGCCAAGACCAACACACATCAAGTCTCAATGGGACAGCTGTCTCCTCAAGGGAAGTAGAGAATGAAACATCTTCATACTGTGATTCAGCTGCCAAGTGAAGAACTTTCATCTTTAAATGTTCCATAAATCTAGTTTACCTAATTTCACTCATTTTCCAAAACATTTGAAGTGTTAAGATAACTATGTTAATTGTTTTATCCAAGGTGTTTGATGCAGTAAACACATTTTTATTATACTTCTTTAAAGCTCACCGATAGTCTTTGATTGTTTGTTTACTTGTTATTTATTTGTGAGAGAGTTTGTTTGCTGTGGAGCAAACAAACTACCTATGGTAGATCCTAACTTCCTGAAGCTTCGCCCCTGATGCCCAGCCAACATGCACTGGCATGTTGTTGTTGCATGCAGTGATAATCCAGCTGCAACATATACTGAGCTGAGCAACGTTTGGAGGAGTACAGTGATACTGGTCTATAGCTACGGCTCCACTGACTGAACTATGTAGAGAGAGAGAAATGCTGGGATTTCACATTCTCTCTCTAAGCACATTCAGTTTGGTTCTGCAGCTATTGGTGTATGCCCTAGGTAACACAAGAGAGAGAGAAATCCTATGTGGGTTGTGGGCCATAGCAAGATATCTGCTTAAGTTTTCGAGTTGATCGATCTCTGTCGAGGGAGGAGCTGTTTTTCACATATCTGAACACCTTTCTATAATTCGTGGTTTTTTTCACTAGTTGTACAGGCAAACCCCTAACTGGGCTAAGTATTTTTTTATTTATATTTAACCTTTATTTAATTAGGAAAGTCAGTTAAGAACAAATTCTTATTTACAATGACAGCCTACCCCGGCCAAACCCTAACTGGACGACGCTGGGCCAATTCTGTGCCACCCTATGGAACTCCCAATCACGGCCGGTTGTGATACAGCCTGGAATCAAACCAGGGTCTGTAGTGACGCCTCAGACCACCGCGCCACTCGGGAGCCACTATAAACCACTGTAAACCAATCAAAACTTGGGTACTATTCATGAGACTATCACATTATCCATATCTAAGGTAGTAGACAGCTGGAGACATCTTGAGAGAGATCTCCATCCGACTGCTATCAGATAAAGTATTTTTTTAAATCTAACTATTTAGTTATAGAAATGTGATACCATCAATGCAAGCTGTAAAATGACTCCCAACTTAGAACACAGGGACCTTAGTAATGTAGCTATCTTGCTCGTTGACTAGCTAGTTACTACAAGTAGATATTTTTTTATTTATTTTATTTTACCTTTATTTAACTAGGCAAGTCAGTTAAGAACAAATTCTATTTTCAATGACGGCCTAGGAACAGTGGCAGTTAACCTTGTTCAGTTGCTAGCTAGCAGGAGCAGATATCACTAGCTAGCATGTCATTCTGGGACCAGGAGCATTTTAACTATCAGTTTATTCCAAGTAATACTTTTAAGTCTACAAAGATCTATAGGACAAGTAGTGTAAATCTAATACAGTCATCAAGGCAGGACCCACTCACTTTATTCATAGTGACAAATAAGAAATGCCACATGATCCAAGTCAATAGTTGGAGTAGGATGATTGCAGAGCACCCTGCCTCAAACTGTCAGAATGTTAATTTTCTAGATCACAAACTACATTCCTTTGCTGCAGAGCCCCACCTGTTTTGAGACCCATCTGTTGCCTGTTTTGCATGTTATTTTGGCATTAATATGTGTCACAATGTAAAAAATAAATAATTTAATTAAGAAAGCTGCATACAAACATGGTCTCTTTTTTGTTTTCTTGAGTAAGGCAGCTTCAAAATGCAGGCGTTTCAACCTAGCTCAGTGCTTTCTTTTCTTTCTTTTGGTGGTAATGCTCTCTAGTTGCACCGTGATTGGCTCAGTGTTCTGTCACTTATGGAGACACCCGTCACCACAAAATCTACGGGGCCCTTGGGTTCTGCCATAGATTTCATTAGAAGTGCCCATCCGGGCCTCCCAGGTGGCGCGGTGATATAGGGCACTGCATCGCAGTGCTAGCTGTGCCACCAGAGACTCTGGGTTCGCGCCCAGGCTCTGCCACAGCCGGCTGCGACCGGGAGGTCCGTGGGACGACGCACAATTGGCCTAGCGTCGTCCGGCAGAGGGAGGGTTTGGCTGGTAGGGATATCATTGTCTCATCGCGCACCAGCGACTCCTGTGGCGGGCCGGGCGCAGTGCACACTGACCAGGTCGCCAGGTGCACAGTGTTTCCTTCGACACATTGGTGTGGTTGGCTTCAGGGTTGGATGCGCACTGTGTTAATGAAGCAGTGTGGCTTGGTTGGGTTGTGTTTCGGAGGGAGCATGGCTTTCGACCTTTGTCGCTCCCGAGCCCGTACGGGAGTTGTAGCGATGAGACAAGATAGAAATTACTACAAATTGGATACCACGAAAAAGGGGGTAACATTTTTTTTATTTTTTTATAAAATAAAAATAAATAAAAAGAAGTACCCATCCAAGAAGGCCACAGATAAAATGACATCAAATCACATTATATCTACTGTAGCTTTCATTGGACTGATCACGTCAACGTCATACTTTCAAAATCGTATCTAGCAAGCTAGACATGCAGTCATCATCATGAATCAAGTCGACAATCTACTGGCAAATCCTTTTCAATCCTTGTCATATGAAAATAAATGAGTGATAAAACATACCGGTGCTCATCTGCCATTGGACATAAACATTACACAAATGCAACAATGAGTGGTTTGGAAGGAATCAGTTGCTAACTGCAAGTGTTGCAAAGCAATCACTAGCCTGCTGTTCAGTGGAGTGGGTGTGTGGTCCAAACCTGGGTTTAAGGGTCTCTTTTCCAAGCTTAAAACGATAAACAATCACATGCAACAATATGGGCCAGAAAAGGTTGAGTACATTGCCATGCTGTCAATCCAGCATTACTTCTGCCATGTTCAAAACAACTGGACCCTGAAATAGGAAATCTCAGACTTCAGTGAGTTCAAGACAACTGGGAAGTCTGAAAAAAACGAGCTCCGACTGGGAAAATACGTTTTGAACGGTCATCCAACTATGATTTCCAAGTCGTAAACTCTGACCTCTTTCTAGAGCTTGACCTGAAGATCACTTACGTCTTTAAGTCAGTTAAGAACAAATTATTTTTACAATGACAGCCTATCAGGGAGCAGTGGGTTAACTGCCCTGTTCAGGGGTAGAACAACAGATTTTTACCTTGTCAGCTCAGTGATTCAATCCAGCAACCTTGCAGTTACTGGCCCAACACTCTCACTTTTTTTCTGAGTTACCAGTTGTCTTGAAAGCACCACAAATCCAGAGAACCCTAGACTTTGATGACAAAGTTTGATGACAAAACTTGCCCATAAGAAGGATCGCCGCACCACCTTCCTGTTCAAGTGAGCACAGAACAACAAAGTATGTTCAACACGTAGCTAAGAAGGTAATACAAAGTACTATTTGAGAACTCATTTGGTTTAAAAATCTGGTTTAAAAATAAAACTCTCGGTTTAAAATAAAACTCTGGTTATCTTATTGCAGAGCATATTGTACAACTGTTTTTAGAGAGGATTGTATTGCAAACTATGCTATATAAACTGTTGAAGTCGGAAGTTTACATGCACTTAGGTTGGTGTCATTAAAACTCTTTTTTCAACCACTCCAAAAATGTCTTGTTACAAACTATAGTTTTGGCAAGTCGGTAAGGACATCTACTTTGCGCATGACACAAGTAATTTTCCCAGCAATTGTTTACAGACAGATTATTTCACTTATAATTCACTGTATCACAATTCCAGTAGGTCAGAAGGTTTGCAGCTTGGAAAATTCCAGAAAATGATGTCATGTCCTCAGAAGCTTCTGATAGGGTAATTGACATCATTTGAGTCAATTGGAGGTGTACCTGTGGATGTATTTCAAGGCCTACCTTCAAACTCAGTGCCTCTTTGCTTGATATCATGGGAAAATCAAAAGAAATCAGCCAAGAAATCACCCAAGACCTCAGGAAAGAGATTTGTTCTGTCTCCTAGAGATGAATGTACTTTGGCGCGAAAAGTGCAAATCAATCCCAGAACAACAGCAAAGGACCTTGTGAAGATGCTGGAGGAAACAGGTACAAAATGATCTATATCCACAGTCAAACAAGTCCTATATCGACAGAACCTGAAAGGCCGCTCAACAAGGAAGAAGCCACTGCTCCAAAACCGCCATAAAAAAGCCAGACTGCGGTTTGCAACTGCACATGGGGACAAAGATCGTAGTTTTGGAGAAATGTCCTCTGGTCTGATGAAACAAAAATAGAACTGTTTGGCCATAATGACCATTGTAATATTTGGAGAAAAAATGGGGAGGCTTGCAAGCCGAAGAACACCATCCCAACCGTGAAGCATGGGGGTGGCAGCATCATGTTGTGGGGGTGCTTTGCTGCAGGAGGGACTGGTGCACTTCACAAAATAGATGGCCTCATGAGAAAGGAAAATGATGTGCATATATTGAAGCAACATGTCAAGACATCAGTCAGGAAGTTAAAGCTTTGTCGTCCAAATGGGTCTTGATGATTATAGCTCATCTGATTACATCAGTCACACCTCATTAATCTGTACCAGGAACGATTGTGCATCTGATCTTGCCAATTAAGACCAAATGGGTCTTCCAAATGGACAATGACCCTAAACATACTTCCAAAGTTGTGGCAAAATGGCTTAAGGACAACAAAGTCAAGGTATTGGAGTAGCCATCACAAACCCTGACCTCAATCCTACAGAAAATGTGTGGGCAGAACTGAAAAAGTGTGTGCGAGCAAGTAGGCCTGCCAACCTGACTCAGTTACACCAGCTCTGTCAGGAGGAATGTGCCAAAATTCACCCAACTTATTGTGGGAAGCTTGTTGAAGGCTACCCGAAATGTTTGACCCAAGTTAAACAATAGTTAAACAATTTAAAGGCAATGCTACCAAATACTAATTGAGTGTATGTAAACTTCTGACCCACTGGGAATGTGATGAAAGAAATAAAAGTTGAAATCTATAATTCTCTCCACTATTATTCTGACATTTCACATTCTTAAAATAAAGTGGTGATCCTAACTGACCTAAGAAAGAATTGTTACTAGGATTAAATGTCAGGAATTGTGAAAAACTGAGTTTAAATGTATTTATGTAACGATTTTCTGTATGAGAAGGAGAGTCGGACCAAAATGCGGCGTGTAGATTGCGATCCATGTTTATTGTGACTATAGCAACACGAATCTAAATACAAACAGTGCAAAATAATAAACGTAATGAAAACCGAAACAGCCTAAACTGGTGCAAACTAACACTAAGGACAATCACCCACAAACACACAGTGAAACCCAGGCTACCTAAATATGGTTCCCAATCAGAGACAATGACTAACACCTGCCTCTGATTGAGAACCATATCAGGCCAGACATAGAAATAGACAAACAAGACATCCAACATAGAATGCCCACCCAGTTCACGTCCTGACCAACACTAAAACAAGGAAAACACACACGAACGATGGTCAGAACGTGACAGTACCCCCCCTCCAAGGTGCGGACTCTGGACGCACAACTTAAACCTATGGGGGAGGGTGTGGGTGGGCATCTGTCCGCGGTGGCGGCTCTGGCGCTGGACGTGGACCCCACTCCATAACAGTTTTAGTCCACCTCCTTAGCGTCCCTAGATAGGTTACCCTCCTTAAAGACCGCTCGGGACAGAGGGGCAGCTCGGGACAGAGGTAGCTCGGGACTGATGGGTAGCTCAGCACTGAGAGGAAGCTCAGCACTGAGAGGAAGCTCAGCACTGAGAGGAAGCTCAGGCAGGTGGTTGGATCCGGCAGATCCTGGCTGGCTGGCGGTTCTGGAAGATCCTGGCTGACTGGCGGATCCGGAAGAGTCTGGTCGACTGGCGGATCCGGAAGAGTCTGGTCGACTGGCGGATCTGGAAGAGTCTGGTCGACTGGCAGATCTGGAAGAGTCTGGTCGACTGGCAGATCTGGAAGAGTCTGGTCGACTGGCAGATCTGGAAGAGTCTGGTCGACTGGCAGATCTGGAAGAGTCTGGTCGACTGGCAGATCTGGAAGAGTCTGGTCGACTGGCAGATCTGGAAGAGTCTGGTCGACTGGCAGCTCTGGAAGAGTCTGGTTGACTGGCAGCTCTGGCTGCTCCATGCTGATTGGCTGCCCCATGCTGACTGGCAGCTCTGGCTGCTCCATGCTGACTGGCTGCTCCATGCTGACTGGCAGCTCTGGCTGCTCCATGCTGACTGGCAGCTCTGACTGCTCCATGCTGACTGGCAGCTCTGGCTGCTCCATGCTGACTGGCTGCTCCATGCTGACTGGCGGCCCTGGCTGCTCCATGCTGACTGGCGGCCCTGGCTGCTCCATGCTGACTGGCGGCCCTGGCTGCTCCATGCTGACTGGCGGCCCTGGCTGCTCCATGCTGACTGGCGGCCCTGGCTGCTCCATGCTGACTGGCGGCCCTGGCTGCTCCATGCTGACTGGCGGCCCTGGCTGCTCCATGCTGACTGGCGGCTCTGGCGGCTCCTTGCAGACTGGCGGCTCTGGCGGCTCCTTGCAGACTGGCGGCTCTGGCGGCTCCTTGCAGACTGGCGGCTCTGGCGGCTCCTTGCAGACTGGCGGCTCTGGCGGCTCCTTGCAGACTGGCAGCTCTGGCGGCTCCTTGCAAACTGGCAGCTTTGGCGGCATCCTGCAGACTGGCAGCTCTGGCGGCTCCTTGCAGACTGGCAGCTCCCTGCAGACTGGCAGCTCCATGCAAACTGGCAGCTTTAATGCAAACTGGCAGCTCCTTGCAAACTGGCAGCTCCTTGCAAACTGGCAGCTCCTTGCAAACTGGCAGCTCCTTGCAAACTGGCAGCTCCTTGCAAACTGGCAGCTCCTTGCAAACTGGCAGCTCCTTGCAAACTGGCAGTTCTGAACAGGCGGGAGACTCCGGCAGCGCTGTAGAGAAGGAAGGCTCTAACAGCGCTAAACAGGTGGGAGACTCCGACAGCGCTGAAGAGGAGGAAGGCTCTGGCAGCGCTGGACAGGCGAGGCGCACTGTAGGCCTGATGCGTGGTGCTGGCACTGGTGGTACTGGGCCGAGGACACGCACAGGAAGCCTGGTGCGGGGAGCTGCTACCGGAGGGCTGGGGTGTGGAGGTGGTACTGGAAAAACCGGACCGTGCAGGCGCGCAAGGCTGGTGCCATGTAAGCCGGCCCAAGGAGACGCACTGGGGACCAGCTGCGTAGAGCCGGCTTCATGGCATTAGGCTCGACGCTCAATCTAGCCCGGCCGACACGCGGAGCTGGAATATACCGCACCGGGCTATGCACCTGCACTGGAGACACCGTGCGCACCACTGCATAACACGGTGCCTGTCCGGTCTCTCTAGCCCCCAGGTAAGCACAGGGAGTCTGCCCAGGTCTCCTACCTGGCGTAGCCATAGTCCCTGTTAGCCCCCCCCCAATAAATTTTTGGGGCTGCCTCTCGGGCTTCCATCCGCGTCGCCGTGCTGCCTTCTCATACCAGCGCCTCTCTGCTTTCACCGCCTCCATTCTACGATAACCTTCCTCGCACTGCTCCAGCGAATCCCAGGCGGGCTCCGGCACTCTCCCTGGGTCGGCCGCCCACCTGTCGATCTCCTCCCAAGTAGTATAGTCCATACTCCTGCTGTCCATAACGTCCTCCCATGTCCATTCCTCTTTACGCTGCTGTTGCTGCCTGTTGACACGCTGCTTGGTCCGTTGGTGGTGGGTGATTCTGTAACGATTTTCTGTATGAGAAGGAGAGTCGGACCAAAATGCGGCGTGTAGATTGCATCCATGTTTATTGTGACTATAGCAACACGAATCTAAATACAAACAGTGCAAAATAATAAACGTAATGAAAACCGAAACAGCCTAAACTGGTGCAAACTAACACTAAGGACAATCACCCACAAACACACAGTGAAACCCAGGCTACCTAAATATGGTTCCCAATCAGAGACAATGACTAACACCTGCCTCTGATTGAGAACCATATCAGGCCAGACATAGAAATAGACAAACAAGACATCCAACATAGAATGCCCACCCAGTTCACGTCCTGACCAACACTAAAACAAGGAAAACACACACGAACGATGGTCAGAACGTGACAATTTAGCTAAGGTGTATGTAAACTTCCGTCTTCAACTGTATGTAGTCTATGCCATATGTATTGGCTAATATGCATATGCAACTGTCATTTTTTAACCTCCATTCCAGCATACATGACACACACACACACACACACACACACATCCTTCTATCTACATGCTTTTATTTGAGTTTACATGCAACGTATATGATTGAATGTTTCTTTAAACCTGAAGATAGTTACTTGAAATGAGACCTATCATCATGCCAAAACGTGATAAAAATGAACATTTACAGTAGCTGGCTAGGCTAGTATGTAACATTGGCTAGCGTTCAAATATTGGCTAAACGTCAACTGAGTTATCTCTTCATATTATCAAGACCATTTGTATTGCATGCTACATATTTCACGTGCACTTGAAAACAGATATGCATCTTTTTCAGTCTTTGGGAGCTAGCTAGCTGTATGTGTTCCTCTTCATCAGACAGGAGCTCATGTTTTCACAAGAGGCTGTGTTTACATCTTAGATAGAAGCAGGCCATTGGCTGCCTTCATGACGAGGGGGTATGTACGGCAGTTCTGATTGGTTCCAAGTTTAGCAGTTTGGCAAATTTGTATGAGCAGACAGAGTGTTAAAATATACTTTTTATGAGAAAATGTGCAAGAATTGAAGGTGCCATCAAATGTTATAGTCATCATAAGAATGGTGGGGGATTGATCAACTTCATGTTTTTCTGGTTTGGCCCACCACCTAATGGTGGCAAGTGAGCCAGTTTGCTGGTAGACGCATCCCTGTGAGATTTCCCTATGACATTTTGAGAGATAGAGAGAGAGAGAGAGAGAGAGAGAGAGAGAGAGAGAGAGAGAGAGAGAGAGAAAGAGAGAGAGAAAGTGAGAGAAAGAGAGAAAGAG
Source organism: Oncorhynchus clarkii lewisi (assembly GCF_045791955.1). NCBI lineage: Eukaryota > Metazoa > Chordata > Actinopteri > Salmoniformes > Salmonidae > Oncorhynchus > Oncorhynchus clarkii. The sequence continues at coordinate 79,437,338 of NC_092151.1, read as the reverse complement.
AGAGAGAGAGAGAGAGAGAGAGAGAGAGAGAGAGAGAGAGAGAGAGAGAGAGAAAGAGAGAGAGAAAGTGAGAGAAAGTGAGAGAGAGAGAGAGAGAGAGAGAGAGAGAGAGTGAGAGAGAGAGAGAGAGAAAGAGAGAGAGAAAGTGAGAGAAAGAGAGAGAAAGTGAGAGAGAGAGAGAGAGAGAGAGAGAGAGAGAGAGAGAGAGAGAGAGAGAGAGAGAGAGTTGTAAATCACCAGAGGTGTGAGGGAAGGAGGGCCATGCCATGTTATTTTTAGAACTTTTTCTGCGGTTGTTGGATACCTGAGAAACCAGTCAGGAACAATAGATGGAAACTCACTGACCCTAGAGCTGATTCAAACAGTCATTACTGTTAGGCTCTGGTCACCTGGCTGACCTGGAGTCAGATGTGACATGAGTTGAGTCTCAAATGGCACCCTATTCTCTATTTAGTGCACTACTTTTAACCAGGGCCAATAGGGAATAAGATGCCATTTGGGACATATCCATGGCCTTCTCCCCACTGTTACCTTGGTACCAATAACACCCCAACCTCCGCAGCATGCCCCACCCCAGAAAACAACAACCTGGAAACAACTCAGTAAACAGTTACTGTAGCCAGAGCACATAGGAACCCCCCTTGTCTATTGCAGCGATTCCACGCACCATTGACACCTGTCCAAACAAGCACATTTAGCCCTAATAACACACAACACACACACACACACACACACATTAACACAAACACACACATAAACACAAACACATAAAAACAAAACAGATCACTGACTGACTAATCAGTGTGAGGACACCTTTCTCTGCGTCACTCCGAGCCGAGGCTCTCCCTGTGTTACACCAGCCTAAAGAAAACATTCAGCCGAGACAAAGGCCCAACCTCAACGGCCTGGCTCACAGCCTCACACACGCGATGGCATACCGTTAACACTGACTCACACCTGTTAGACAGTAGAAAGCATTGTGAAATATTACACCCGGGTAACCCCAAGAGTTAGAGCCAACCACACACACATACACATTCAAGCACGCACACATGCACGCACACACACAGTTTCCTCATATTTGAATGTAACCTTGTTTTCAGACAACATTGACTAATAGATGGTTGTTTGTGAGGTCATCAGTGGTCATGTATTGTAATTCCAGGATTTACAATAGGGTTGTTATTTTTACAGCATGTAGGGTAGTCAGCGCTGTGTGTGTGTGTGAGGGGGAGGGTTTGTATGGGTGTGTGTGTCTGTAAGAACCTCATGTTTCTCCACTCAGAGAGAGAGAAGGGGGGGGGGGGTGTAATGACAATGGTTGGCTTAGGTGGCTAAAATTCTAATAATGTAATAAATACAACTGCTATGGGTCCATCCTAATAATGTAATAAATAAAATTGCTATGGGTCCATCCTAATAATGTAATAAATAAAATTGCTATGGGTCCATCCTAATAATGTAACTTCAACCATGCATGCAATTAATGAAGATTGCTAAATTGTCGTAAAGAATGTGGCAGACATCCAAGGCCTCAGGTGTCCCCATAACAGACTTACTGTGAACTAACAGATACAGGTCATTTTGTCACCTTAACCTAGATTAAATGTGTGTTGTATCATGACCCTCTTATGGTGACAAATATTTGTCATAGTGTAAACAGAGATGATGCTTTTTTAAGTGTCATATTAACACATACACACACACCACTAAATATATTAAACAGAGCCCTAGAAATAAAGACATCCCTTGTTCTTGTGTTGAATGCAGCAGATATTTTCCTTCCTCTCCCGTCACACATGGACCACCTGGGTGATCTGCTTACAGAAGCAACCAGTAAGGGCTGTTCTGGTCCAGACCGGCAACCGCATATTATATATTTTTCATTCTGTTTATAAGTAGATGAGAGAGAACATATATAATGAGCTGCATTGTAGAGACTTCAATTAAAAACAGAGTGGGTTTCTGTTCATTCCCAAAAAATAGGGAGCAAGAATTAGCAAGCCAAAATCCATTTGTTTTGATTATTAGTAGGACTAGTGTGTTTTAGTAAATTACTTAAAATAACATTATGCATCCTAAAATATTGCATTAATAGTCAACATTATTCGATTTTTATTTGATTTGAACTTTTGATTTGATTTATTAGGATCCCCATTAGCCGACGCCATTGGCAACAGTTAGTCTTACTGATCATTATCATAAATCTGTGTTTCAATGGCTATATAAACACCCCATGTACGACAGCAACACACTCACAAGAGCCTATCCTGAAGAAAGAAAGATACAAATCCTTATACTATGTGTTGGTGTTTCGTGCAAGGCTCCAGTGTTTACATAGCATATACATACATTTGTAGGGGGCAGCTTCGTGATGTTATCACATACTGCATGCAGATCCCTTTGTTTTGCCCCCATCGTTGAAGTGTTTTTCAGCTAACCCAAACACGGTCTGTATAGTAACAGTGATATTATCTAGGCCTACCTGCAGGGCTCCGTCCCAGGTATGGAGATGTGTTACCTCGTCTGCACGAACGGGCCCGGAGCGGGGGAGGGAGAGAGGGAGGGAGGGAGGGAGGCGGAGGCAGTGAGAGAAGAAGGGAAGGGAGGGTTTTATTAGCTAACACGCATGATGCTGTTGAGGCAGGTCGAGCCTGCAGACTCATTTTGGTTACTTTTCATCGGGTCGTTTTTCTTTCCCTCAGCGGACTCCCTGTAATGAATCAGATGTCTGGGTTGGATAGGCACGCAAGGGCCAGGTTCAACACCTTCTGTTTGGATAGTTGCCTCGTCAGGTGTGTTACTGTATAAATAGTTACCGGGTGTTTTTACATAACATAACACTTTTCCAGGGAAAGGTTCATTAAAGTGAAGCTGTGCGGTCACAGAACGTATCCTGACTTGAAAGGAGATGGCAGACAGATAGATTGCATAGCAGTAATTATGGTTAGATCTTTTGTATAATTGGAGATCGTTTTGATTTAAATATAGCAGAAGCATATAAACCATCTCATCGACATTTGATTCTATAAATACCACCTCTCACCTCTCAGTGAACTGACAGGCTACATGTAGGCCTAATTGTTATTTTCTTCATTCCACTATTGTAAATCAATCTTCAGCAAAATAATTCCTTTATGCAACATTCTGCAATATCTCTTGAGGGATGTTTATCAAGTCCTCTGTATTTAAATTGGGGGTTAATGCTAAAATTAAATGTAGGCCTACATAGAAATCCTCAATATACAAGAATCATTGTACACCATGCATGTTGCTGAGTGAGTGAAAACATGGTGTATTTCTGATCCAAACATCCCAGACATCCCTTCTTTTCATGATGCAGGTGTTGCAATTAAAACACTAACATCCCCTTCCTCTCTTTCCTCCTCTTCCTTCTGGTCTGTCTGTCAGCATGTCTGTCTCCATGACAACCTCACCTGTTCTTCAGGTATGTGAAGGGGGGTTCAGGTACATAATGATGTCTGAGATTTAACGACTTACTTCAGTCTAACCTTTCTTCTTCGTCCTCCAGTGAGATGTGTGTGTGTGTGTGTGTGTGTGTGTGTGTGTGTGTGTGTGTGTGTGTGTGTGTGTGTGTGTGTGTGTGTGTGTGTGTGTGTGTGTGTGCGCATGTGTGTGTGTGTGCGCATGTGTGTGTGTGTGTGTGTGTGTGTGTGTGTCCATCCATGGTCGCTGGGCTGGGTACTAGCTTCTGGGTACTATACTGTAAAACCACCAGCCGTCCACCTGCTATTTGCTCCCAGAGATCAATGCTGGCTTCCCTGGCGCGAACACACTGTCCCTGCCACAGAACACACACACATACACACACACAGTCTCCGCTACAGACCACAGCCCTGGAAGAGATTAGGCCCTGTTTCCGATCGCACTTCCTTCCGATGCTTAATTATATGAATATAGGAAATAAAACTGGATCAATATCTAATAGCACTAACTCCAAACAGTAGCATCTGCTAAGGAGGTTCAGGATGTTTCTAATTGCACTTGCATTACCAATGAAACACGTTAGAACTCAAAGCAGAAAGATGAACAAGATAAACTTTTTTAGAAATTTCAATTAAAAACGTTTCATTCTGTAAACTTTTTATGAATGAAACTAAATGTTTATGTATACGTTAAGGCCTGAGGAAAACACACACACAAGTCTTGACCTACCTTAGCCCTGTTGACCTTAGTGTAAAGGTAAATGATGAACCTCCTCCTTCACTAAATACCATATCTTAAACAGTCCTGCTCGGGTTGATTTACAGCTTTCCCAAGTTTGTGTGTGTGTGTGTGTGTGTGTGTGTGTGTGTGTGTGTGTGTGTGTGTGTGTGTGTGTGTGTGTGTGTGTGTGTGTGTGTGTGTGTGTGTGTGTGTGTGTGTGTGTGTGTCTTGTGTGGGTTCTGGGGGGCCCTGGCTTGCTACCACACGCCTCGGAGGCCAATGAAGAGAAGGAAGGCGGTTCTGATGTCAATGTGATTTACTGTTCTGACTGACCTGATTATGCAGTCAATAGTTGTTGTATACCAGGTGTACCAGACCTGCTAGACTGTCTGTGGTCTGTGGTTTGTGTCAAGAGCATTACTGCAGAATGAATCTGTTAGGAAAACAGTATGCTGCAAGGTCCTGTACAGAAGAGCAAAAAACACATGAAGAAATAAGTCAGGAAAATAAGACACACACAAACCACTGGCAGTTGCTCTAATACATAAGCAGTTGAAACAAAGGTGAGATATAAATAAAGTGAAGATTGATGTTATCACCTTGCAGCTCTGTGCGTGTTTGCTGGCTTGTATCAGTCAGCCAATTTCCAGGCTTGTTTTAAGCATTAATGCTTTAATTGCAGATAGATATGACCCTCTGGCTAGGTGTGTTCCCCCTCCCGGTCAGGCAGTGTGTAAAATTAGCGTTCGGGAGCCCCGTTGTTGGGGAACGTAGAGGGAGGGAACCAAAGCATCTCGTGCAAACCACTATGCGTGAGTGGAGTGTTTTGGATCCTATTTCAAGTTTAGACAGAAAAGGTCTGAACGACTGCCAGGTAAACAGAGCAGCTCGCGGCAGGCAGGCAGGCGGGCAGGCAGGCGGGCAGGCAGGCAGGCGGGCAGTCAGGCAGGCAGGCAGGCGGGCAGGCAGGCAGGCGGGCAGTCAGGCAGGCATGGGGAGTATACAGCAAGTATTGATTTGACCCTGTGTTTATGCTAACATACGAAACAGCCTACAGCGCTGCTGAATGGAGGTAGGTAGGTCATATCACACATATCAGCCGCTCTGTCATAGAGATAACATAAAGCGTTCATAGCGAGGATCACTCATAGCTGGCTTTCTTCTTTTGTACTGTTGGGGTACATGCCAAATGGCACCCTATTCCCTATATAGTGCACTACTTTTGAACAGATCCAGCATTTTGTCATAATAGGGTGCCATTAGGGACGCAGCCCCCCCATAGTGGAGATGCTGAGCGTGCGAGGGGGCTCAGTAGCGTGTGAAGAACAGAAAGCATAGAGATAGCAGGCGGCAGTTTAAGATGGATGGGTGTGTGATCCCGCGCTGCCCGCATGGAGTCATTAAGTAGAACGCGGGAACAGAACAGTAACATTTACGGGCAGAGGCATTAAGTGGCTGGCCTTGTGGGCTGACCGTTTCTCCTTTACCTCTTGATGGGTTTATTGTTGTCTTCTTTTTTTGGTAGATTATATTTTATTTTTCAAACAGTATTAACAAATACAGACAAAAGACAACAGACAGACGCACAAAAACATCAACAACATCACACCTGCCCAGACCCACATGTTCCCACCGCATCTATCCAGTGCTTGTAAGACTATCAAATCAAACAGGTGTAGACCTTATAGTGAAATGCTTACTTACAAGCCCTTAACCAACAATGCAGTTTTAAGAAAATACCTACAAAAAGTAATACATTTCAGAGCAGCAGTAAGATAACAATAGCAAGGCTATATACAGAGTCAATGTGCGGGGGCACAGGGTCAGTCGAGGTAATTGAGGTAATGTTTAATTAAAGTTATTAAAGTGACTATGCATAAATAATAACAGCGAGTAGCAGCAGTGTAGGGGGGGGGGGGGTCAGTGCAAATAGTCTGGGTAGTCAATTGATTAGATGTTCAGGAGTCTTATGGCTTTGGGGTAGAAACTGTTTAGAAGCCTCTTGGACCTAGACCTGGCGCTCCGGTGCCGCTTGCCATGCGGTAGCAGAGAGAACAGTCTATGACTAGGGTGGCTGGAGTGTTTGACCATTTTTAGGGCCTTCCTCTGACACCGCCTGGTATAGAGGTCCTGGATGGCAGGAAGCTTGGCCCCAGTGATGTACTGGGCTGTACGCACTACCCTCTGTAGTGCCTTGCAGTCGGAGGCCGAGCAGTTGCCATACCAGGCATTGATGCAACCAGTCAGGATGCTCTCGATGGTGCAGCTGTAGAACCTCTTGAGGATCTGAGGACCCATGCCAAATCTTTTCTCCTGAGGGGGAATAGGTTTTGTTGTGCCCTCTTCACGACTGTCTTGGTGTGCTTGGACCATGTTAGTTTGTTGGTGATGTGGATGCTAAGGAACTAGAAGCGCTCAACCTGCTCCACTACAGCCCCATCGATGAGAATGGGGACGTGCTCAATCCTCCTCTTCCTGTAGTCCACAATCATCTCCTTTGTCTTGATCATGTTAAGGGAGAGGTTGTTGTCCTGGCACCACACAGCCAAGTCTCTGACCTCCTCCCTATAGGCTGTCTCGTCATTGTCGGTGATCAGGCCTACCACTGTTGTGTCACTGGCAAACTTAATGATAGTGTTGGAGTTGTGCCTGGCCGTGCAGTCATGAGTGAACAGGGAGTACAGGAGGGGACTGAGCACGCACACCTGAAGGGCCACCGTGTTGAGGATCAGCGTGGCGGATGTGTTCTTACCTATCCTTAGCACCTGAGGGCGGCCCGTCAGGAAGTCCAGGATCCAGTTGTAGAGGGAGGTATTTTGTCCCAGGGTCCTTAGCTTAGTGATGAGCTTTGAGGGTACTATGGTGTTAACCGCTGAGCTGTAGTCAATGAATTCTCACATAGGTGTTCCTTTTGTCCAGGTTGGAACGGGCAGTGTGGAGTGCAATAGAGATTGCATCATCTGTGGATCTGTTGGGGCGGTATGCAAATTTGAGTGGGTCTAGGGTTTCTGGGACGACAGTGTTGATGTGAGCCATGACCAGCATTTCAAAGCACTTCATGGCTACAGATGTGAGTGCTACAGGTAAGTAGTAATTTAGGCAGGTTACCTTAGTGTTCTTGGTCACAGGGACTATGGTGGTCTCCTTGAAACATGTTGGTATTACAGACTCAGACAAGGAGAAGTTGAAAATGTCAGTGAAGAACCTTGCCAGTTGGTCAGCGCATGCTTCGTAATCCGTCCTGGTAATCCGTCTGGCCCTGCGGCCTTGTGAATGTTGACCTGTTTAAAGGTCTTACTCACATCGGCTGCGGAGAGCGTGATCACACAGTCATCCAGAACAGCTGATGCGGCTTGTGCATGTTTCAGTGTTGCTTGCCTCGAAGTGATCATATTAGTTATTTAGCTCGTCTGGTAGGCTCGTGTCACTGCACAACTTGCGGCTGTGCTTCACTTTGTAGTCTATAATAGTTTGCAAGCCCTGCCACATCCGATGAGCGTCGGAGCCGGTGTAGTACAATTCAATCTTCGTCTTGTATTGACGCTTTGCCTGTTTGATGGTTTGTCGGAGGGCATAGCGGGATTTCTAGGCCATATGCCTCAAATTGCACTATTCTGTTTTTCTCTGTCACCCACACCTTTTAAATATTGAAATAATAATGCATTTGATTTTTCCACTCTCTTAATGACGTAGGATCATTTCATTTACAGTTTACGTTTTTTCCTAAAATGATTGACAAGAAAAGTATTGCCCAACCCATTGGGTATCTCACTATACCCTCATATGCCATGTCTTGAAATATGCAGATAGACGGATCAAAAGCACATTTACATTTTCGTTGTCTTTTCATGCAGACAAAAGATCAGCATCTCTGACTTCAGGGTTCAGCAAGTCCTCTTATGTAAGGCCACCCCTATACTGTACACATCTGTCCTGCCAAACCCTGGAATAGCCCACGCCATGAATGGGCCAGAGAAGAGAAGAGAAGCCAGGAGAAGAATGCGAAGGGAAGAGAAGTTCTACCATTATTGTCCATGCATTGGAACACATGAAGGACACTGGAATAACCCTTATGCGTCACCTTACCGTCGTCAGTGTGCCTTCTTGGTTTTCAGCAAGGGAACGGCTGCTGTAACACCTTTCACCTGTGCTTCACCTGTGTTTCACCCCTCTCCTTAATTACTTTAATTATACCCTTGCTTGCTGGGTTCATGTATTTATGCATCTCTTTTTTTCCTCTGTTGGTTTGGCAGGGCGGCAACATCACCTCAGGTAAGAACGCAGGGGAACCCAGAATAACCGAGTCTTGGCACACACACACACACACACTGGCATAGCCAATTGATTGCAGGAGATAACCTGACTCGGGCTCTCTCACGTTACAGTTCCTCATTTCATATTTATATTTATTTATAGTGGTGGAGATGAAAGCTGTGTAATGAAGACTTCTCAAAGCCTTATATCCAAGATAATGTCATTGTGCTGTGTGTGTGATGGCATTTGTTACATGGGTGTGAGTCTTTTTGAGCAACACGACAACAACCGAAGTACTCATGATACATCTCAGATTTGGCAAACAACATCCTCTTATGTCAGGTCGTAGTAAGAAAATAGTGAGAATGTTTGCATTGCAGACTTTATTACCCCTTTTATAGTGCTGGACATACTGTACATCAACCTGTGTTGCGGCCCAGTAAAGTGATAGAGGCATATACATACTGTATATATATTATTTTTTTGTATTTTACCCCCTTTTTCTCCCCAATTTTGATCTTGTCTCATCGCTGCAACTCCCCAACAGGCTTGGGAGGCGACGGTCGAGTCATGCCTCCTCTGAAACATGACCTGTCTAACCGAGTCATGCGTCCTCTGAAACATGACCTGTCTAACCGAGTCATGCGTCCTCTGAAACATGACCTGTCTAACCGAATCATGCGTCCTCTGAAACATGACCTGTCTAACCGCGCTTCTTAACACCCGCCCGCTTAACTCGGAAGCCAGTCGCACCAATGTGTCGGAGGAAACCCCATTCAACTGATAACTGAGGTCAGCCTACAGGCGCACGGCCCGCCACAAAGAGTCGCTAGAGCATGATGAGCCAAGTAAAGCCCCCCCAGCCAAACCCTCCCCTAACCTGGACGACACTGGGCCAACTGTGCACCGCCCTAACGGGACTCCTGATCACAGCCGGTTGTCATACAACCCGGGATCAAACCTGGGTCTGTAGTGACGCCACTAGCACTGTGATGCAGTTCCTTAGAGCACTGCACCACTCGGGAGGACCATACATATCTTTATTATTATGATGACAGACACTGTGCTCACATCCTTCACATGCATTCTTAGAAAAAAGGTACTCTCTTGAACCTAAAATGGTTCTTCAGCTGTTCCCATAGGAGAAACCTTTTGGGTTCCAGGAAGAACCCTCTGTGGAAAGGGTTCTACATAGCACCCAAATGTGTTCTACCTGGAATGAAAAAGGGTTCTTCATAGGGTTCTCCTGAATAGCACCTTTTTTCTAAGAGTGTATAGTATCCACCATTACTGCACAGTCAAATAAGCCAGTCTTTGAAGGGTGAGGACAAAAGGCATCATGCTAGAGCATATAGACATACACACATACAGTACCTTCAGAAAGTATTGCCACGTCACACCCCTTGACTTTTTCCATATTGTGTTGTGTTACAGCCTGGATTTAAAATGGATGACATTTAGATGTTTTTGTCACTGGCCTACACACCATACCCCATAATGTCAAAGGGAATTGTGTATTATGTATTTTTACACATTTTTACAAATTAATAAATTAGTCAATAAGTATTCAACATTTGTTATGGCAAGCCTAAATAAGTTCAGGAGTAAAAATGTACTTAACAAGTCACATAATAAGTTGCATGGACTCAATAATACTGGTTAACGTGATTTTGAATGAATACCTCATTTCTGTACCCCACACATACATAACTGTAAGGTCCTTCAGTCAAGCCTTCAAAAAGTGAATTTTAAACACAGATTCAACCACAAAGACCGGGGAGGTTTTTCAATGCCTCGCAAAGAAGGGCACCTATTGGTAGATGGGTAAAAAAAAGAAAAGCAGACATAAGTTCTTAATTACTCTTTGGATGGTGAATCAATACACCCAGGCACTACAAAGATACAGGCGTTCTTCCAAACTCAGCTGCCAGAGAGGAAGGAAATCACACAGGAATTGCACCATGAGACCAATGGTGACTTTAAAACAGTTACAAACTTAAATTGCTGTGATAGGAGAAAACTGAGGATGGATCAACAACCTTGTAGTTCACAGGTGTGTGAATGCTTATGTAAATGAGATATTTATATTTCTAATTTTCAATACATCTGCAAAAATGCCTAAAAACACCTTTCACTTTGTCATTATGGGTTGTTGAATAAGTCAAGGGGTATGAATACTTTCTGAAGGCACTGTATATATGCAAATATATAGTATACTAAGCAACTAATACATAGAAACCGCAATAGTATAAACACACAATATGATCTCATTGCACAGAACTGTGCCAGTAGTGCATGAATAAACATCAGACAGAGAACTCACTGTGTGGGAACTTTGTTTTGTAACTGTAAAGTGTTCAGGTGTTGCTGATTATACTGAATGGACTGGAAGCCTCCCACCCCTTATCTTCCAAAACAAAAAGTAGGAGAGACAGAAAACAGAGCAGCAGAGCAACAGAGCACGGAAAAAAAAACGTTTAGAGGATAATAACCATAATTATCTAACGTTGAAGGAATAAACTAAATGGAATGCATGCACTGCAATCCTCCACTGGCTGACCTACCTGTATTACGCTGTCTTACACACTCACACACACACACGCAGCTGTCAATATGCAGGCATACACACACACCACAAGCACACTAATACACACACACTAAAACACAATACCCAACCCAGCACCACACACTTGCGCTCAAATATGGATGTAATTGTTTAGGAATATCTACCCTTTCTGTACACAGTGTTGTAGAGACAATCCCCACTCTGAGGTGTAGTGAAGCAAGTACACTATAAGCAGGGCCTGTCATAGAGCCCTCTCTACGTGGCTCACACACTACACACACACACACACTCCTCTGACCTACTCACACAGAGTTGGAGTTAGAGAGAGTGGTGAGAGCTGGAAGGAAACAGATGCGATGGAGGTAGAGAGTCATCCACAGACGAGCAGACAGGGGTTAGCGTGTGAGCACAGACCCAAGCAAAGGTTCAGCTATATTAGGACTTACAGACGCAGGTGAGGATTCACCCAATGATCAGTTTACATTATTTACATTCCACTCGTCAACACTTCAAGAGATTTCTCTTCTCATGCCAAAGACTGTTCTACAACAACAAGGTGCCAATTTTAGCACACAAACATTCACACATTATACATACATTTATTTTGTTATTGAGTGTGTGTGTGTGTGTGTGTGTGTGTGTGTGTGTGTGTGTGTGTGTGTGTGTGTGTGTGTGTGTGTGTGTGTGTGTGTGTGTGTGTGTGTGTGTGTGTTTTATTCTTGAAAGCTTTGTCCTGCACTTGTAGGACCATTACAATTTAAAACAACCCAAAATCCTTAACAATGATGGAGGCATTGGGCCAGATGAGCTTCAGGCAGTAGATATTTCCCAAACACCCACATTCAACCTTATGTGTGAATGGCTCCAACCCTGTGTTCTACACTGTGTTGTTTCCTCAATTGACCCCACTGACCCTCAGCTCTCATGTATCCTCTGAACACACTCTTCACTCACTGCATTGTGTTACTAAGTGTACAGCATGATCTAAGGGAAAACTAAGCAGAGTAGCTTTAGAGCCATTCAAGTGGTAAGTGATGTGTAAATGTGAGTTATGATTTAGTCAACATTGGAATGAATGGTGTCGCTTTGTTGTTACGTAAGAAAGGGGGACACAACAGAAAAGCAGGTGTGCTCGCTGTCTCTCACGCCAAATATGTCCCACACAGGTGTGTGTAGCCATCTGAGCAGAATGGGTGTAATCAGATCCAACTTAGACACGTACACACACACACACACACACGCTCACTCTTCAATACGCCCCCAGCCCACCATTAGCAATAACAAAGCTGTGTAAAATGTTCTTGGTGCCTCTTCACACTCAATCAGTGTACACATGTTTGCTGTGCAGTGACGGTGATAATGATAGCTAGTGCACATAGCTCTGCTTCCCTATTTTGATTTACCACTGAGTTAACTCTTGACTTCTTGAATTCCAGCTAAACACTTTCACCATTCATGATATTATACTCTAAACCATCTATAGTAGGGATTTATTTCTCAATATGTTATGGAACACTGGTCACTTTAATAATGGAACACTGGTCACTTTAATAATGTTAGCATACTATTTTACTCATTTCATATGTACAGTATATACTGTATTCTAGTCAAGGCCATTCTATTCAACTATTGGTGCTTATACTATAAACTATTCTATCCTATGTATTCTACAGATATACTACATATTCTATCCACATACTGTCCATAATGACTATACATCCCATCATATATATATACTGTATTTATACTCTGGACTCTGACATTGCTCTTCCTAATATTATATATTTCTTTATTCCATTTTTGTATTTTTAGATGTGTGTGTATTGTTAGATATTACTGCACTGGAGCTAGGAACACAAGCATTTCCACAACACCGGCAGTTCCTAAATTTGTGTATGCAACCAATAAAATTTGATTTGATTTGTAATCAGAGATGAAACATTCTAGTGATATTGTGTGAGGGTCACCTAGTCGGCCTTCTTTTTCATAGAGGGGAAAATAATTTAGTTGTTTCTGTGTCTGTGTTGCACCTCAACAAAGCAATTTATACAGGCCTTTATAACTATCTTACACACAGGTGTCAGGATATTTGCCTTGCATTGGCATATAGACACAAGCACCACATATTAAAAACATTTTAAACCAAAATGGCTGTTCAAGAAGGGGAGCCATGAAACCTTTAGTCTAATCAATTTGTCACTTCCCCCTCCTACTCATGTTAGGTCAAGAGCCCTGCTGTTAAACTGCACATATATATGGACAGAGAGGGGGGGGTACTAAGGTGAAAGGGTGTGAATAGTTAACGTACAGGGAGGCAGGTAGAGATTGAGAGACAGAGAGAGTAGGGAGGAGGAAATGGATTGCAAAAGGGGCCAAGAGAGATGCCTACACATCTGAGCTATAACACGTATAGAACATGTATCCATACCGCTGGTACTAAACACCAGGCTTAACCTGGTGTTTAGTACTGTCGTTGCAGTAGGACGTGTGTATTTGTCTTTGTCTTATCCCGTGTCTTAACCCGTGTAAATAGTATAGTAATAGTATATACTTTCCTGCACACCGCCTCACCCAATGTGGTACGGATCTGCTATTTTTATTCCTTATAACTGGAACTTCCATCCGGAGCTAGCCAGCTAACTAGCTACTAGTCTTTGTTAGCCACGGCAAGCGGTCTTCAACTTTTTCCCTGTCATCAGCTAGCCTTAGTTCGGACAACACCTGCCAGTCTACACAGCGCGATATCAACCCAGAGCATATCGGACTGCTTTTCTCTACCATATCACCAGATTCCTGCCGCTCCGGATCATTACACTGGATCATCGCAGCTAGCTAGCTGCAAACGAGTGGCTACTGTTAGCTAACGCCTCTGTTCCGAAACAAGCACCAGCTAGCCTTGAGCTAGCCTCGAGCTAGGCCCATATACCAGCTAATTCTAGGGCTACAATGCCTCCTTTGCCTTTATTGTTGACACAAAGCCCCGCCGATCCATCACGACTGGACTACCGATGTGAACTCCCGATGTGGTCTCAACAGGCTATTCTGTTACGATGTCGCCAAAGATCCATTTACTAGCCCCGGCCCGATAGCTTTTCTGAAAGCTGTGTCCCCTGCTCGCCTAGCGTAGTAGTGACTACCGAACGGCACCCTGACTCACCTATTGCTGCTCTTTCATAAAAGTGCCATTGTTTAAAGTGGCTAGTGATACATGTATTACATAAAGATGGCAAGATGCAGTAGATGGTATAGAGTACAGTATATACATATGAGATGAGTAATGTAGGGTATGTAAACATTATATTAAGTGGTATTGTTTAAAGTGCCTAGTGATAAATTTTTCAGCAATTTTTCCATTATTAAAGTGGCTGGAGTTGAGTCAGTATGTTGGCAGCAGCTACTCAATGTTAGTGATGGCTGTATAACAGTCTGATGGCCTTGAGATAGACGCAGTTTTTCATTCTCTCGGTCCATGCTTTAATGCACCTGTTCTGACCTCGCCTTCTGGATGATAGCGGGGTGAACAGGCAGTGGCTCGGGTGGTTGCTGTCCTTGAAGATCTTTATGGCCTTCCTGTGACATCGGGTGGTGTAGGTTTCCTGGAGGGCAGGTAGTTTGCCCCCGGTGATGCGTTGTGCAGACCTCACTACCCTCTGGAGAGCCTTACGGTTGTGGGCAGAGCAGTTACCATACCAGGTGGTGATACAGCCCGACAGGATGCTCTCGATTGTGCATCTGTAAAAGTTTGTGAGTGCTTTTGGTGACAAGCCAAATTTCTTCAGCCTCCTGGGGTTGAAGAGGCGCTGCTGCGCCTTCTTTACCACGCTGTCTGTGTGGGTGGACCAATTCAGTTTGTCCGTGATGTGTACGCCGAGGAACTTAAAACTTACTACCGTCTCCACTACTGTCCCGTCGATGTGGATAGGGGAGTGCTCCCTCTGCTGTTTCCTGAAGTCCACGATCATCTCCTTTGTTTTGTTGACGTTGAGTGTGAGGTTATTTTCCTGACACCACACTCCGAGGGCCCTCACCTCCTCCCTGTAGGCCGTCTCGTCGTTGTTGGTAATCAAGCCTACCACTGTATTATCATCTGCAAACTTAATGATTGAGTTGGAGGCGTGCATGGCCACGCAGTCGTGGGTGAACAGGGAGTACAGGAGAGGGCTCAGAACGCACCCTTGTGGGGCCCCAGTGTTGAGGATCAGCGGGGTGGAGATGTTGTTACCTACCCTCACCACCTGGGGGCGGCCCGTCAGGAAGTCCAGTACCCAGTTGCACAGGGCGGGGTCGAGACCCAGTGTCTCGAGCTTGATGAAGAGTTTGGAGGGTACTATGGTGTTAAATGCTGAGCTGTAGTCGATGAACAGCATTCTCACATAGGTATTCCTCTTGTCCAGATGGGTTAGGGCAGTGTGCAGTGTGGTTGCGATTGCGTCGTCTGTGGACTTATTGGGGTGGTAAGCAAATTAGAGTGGGTCTAGGGTGTCAGGTAGGGTGGAGGTGATATGGTCCTTGACTAGTCTCTCAAAGCACTTCATGATGACGGATGATGTAGAACTAAGAACAGATATAGCCCTTGGTTCACTCCAGACATGACTGCTCTTGACCAGCACAAAAACATCCTGTGGTGTACTGCATTAGCATTGAATAGCCTCAGCGATATGCAACTTTTCAGGGAAGTTAGAAACCAATATACACAGGCAGTTAGGAAAGCAAAGGCTAGATTTTTCAAACAGAAATGTGCATCCTTCGGGCGGCAGCGTAGCCTAGTGGTTAGAGCGTTGGACTAGTAACCGGAAGGTTGCGAGTTCAAACCCCCGAGCTGACAAGGTACAAATCTGTCGTTCTGCCCCTGAACAGGCAGTTAACCCACTGTTCCCAGGCCGTCATTGAAAATAAGAATTTGTTCTTAACTGACTTGCCTGGTTAAATAAAGGTAAATAAAAAAAAAATAATAATCCTGTAGCACAAACTCCAAAAAGTTATTGGACACTGTAAATTCCATGGAGAATAAGAGCACCTCCTCCCAGCTGCCCACTGCACTGAGGCTAGGGAACACTGTCACCACTGATAAATCTACGATAATTGAGAATTTCAATAAGCATTTTTCTACGGCTGGCCATGCTTTCCACCTGGCTACCCCTACCCAGGTCAACAGCTCTGCACCCCCCACAGCAACTTTCAACCTCTCTTTCTAATCTTCTGAGATCCCTAAAGATTGGAAAGCTGCCGCGGTCATCCCTCTATTCAAAGGGGGAGACACTCTAGACCCAAACTGTTACAGACCTATCCTATCCTACCCTGCCTTTCTAAAGTCTTCAAAGGCCAAGTTAACAAACAGATCACCGACCCTTTAGAATCCCACCGAACCTTCTCCGCTATGCAATCTGGTTTCGGAGCTGGTCATGGGTGCACCTCAGCCACGCTCAAGGCCATTGATTAAAGACAATACTGTGCAGCTGTATTCATCGACCTGGCCAAGGCTTTCGACACTGTCAATCACCGCATTCTTATCAGCAGACTCAACAGCCTTGGTTACTCAAATGACTGCCTCACCTGGTTCACTAACTACTTCTCAGATAGAGTTCAGTGTGTCAAATCAGAGGGCCTGTTGTCCGGACCTCTGGCAGTCTCTATGTGGGTGCCACAGGGTTCAATTCTCGGACTGACTCTTTTCTCGGTAAACCTGTATATCAATGATGTCGCTCTTGCTGCTGGTGATTCTCTGATCCACCTCTACACAGACGACCATTCTGTTTACTTCTGGCCCTTCTTTGGACACTGTGTTAACAAACCTCCAGACGAGCTTCAATGCCATACAACACTACTTCCGTGGTCTCCAACTGCTCTTAAATGCTAGTAAAACTACATGCATGCACTTCAACCGATCGCTGCCCGCACCCGCCCGCCCATCTAGCATCTTTACTCTGGACGGTTCTGACTTAGAATATGTGGACAACTACAAATACCTAGATGTCTGGTTAGACTGTAAACTCTCCTTCCAGACTCACATTAAGCATCTCCAATCCAAAATTAAATATAGAATCGGCTTCCTATTTCGCAACAAAGCTGTCACGTTCTGACCTTAGTTCCTTTGTGATGTCTTTGTTTTAGTATGGTCAGGGCGTGAGTTGGGTGGGCAGTCTATGTTCTTTTTTCTATGATTTGGTATTTCTGTGTTTGGCCTGGTATGGTTCTCAGAGGCAACTGTCAATCGGTGTCCCTGATTGAGAACCATACTTAGGCAGCCTGTTTTCACCCTTGCGTTGTGGGTGATTATACTTTCTGTTTAGTGTGTTTTGCACCCGACGGAGCTGTTTCGGTTGTGCTTTTTTTGTTTCTTTGTTTGATAGTGTTCAGTTTAAATAAATAAGATGAACAAGTACCACGCCTCGCTTTGGTCCTCACCTTCTTCCACCGACGACCGTTACAAAAGCCTCCTTCACTCATGCTGCAAAACAGGCCTTCGTAAAACTGACTATCCTGCCAATCCTTGATTTCGGCAATGTCATTTACAAAATAGCCTCCAACACTCTACTCAGCAAATTGGATGTAGTCTATCACAGTGCCATCCGTTTTGTCACCATATACTACCCACCACTGCAACCTTTATGCTCTCTTTGGCTGGCCCTTGCTTCATATTCGTAGCCAAACCCACTGGCTCCAGGTCATCTATAAGTATTTGCTAGGTAAAGCCCCGCCTTATCTCAGCTCACTGGTCACCATAGCAGCACCCACCCGTAGCACACGCTCCAGCAGGTATATTTCACTTGTCGTCCCCAAAGCCAACTCACCTTTGTTCACCTTTCCTTCCAGTTCTCTGCTGCCAATGACTGGAACGAATTGCAAAAATCACTGAAGCTGGAGACTTATATCTCCCTCATTAACTTTAAGCATCAGCTGTCATAGCAGCTTACTGATCATTGCACCTGTGCACAGCCCATCTGTAAATAGCCCACCCAACTACCTCATCCCAATATTTGCATTTATTTTTTGCTCCTTTGCACCCCAGTATCTCTACTTGCACATTCATCTTCTGCACTTCTATCATTCCAGTGTTTAATTGCTCAATTGTAATTATTTTGCCACTATGGCCTATTTATTGCCTTACCTCCCTAATCTTACTACATTTGAACACACTGTATATAGACTTTTCTATTGTGTTATTGACTGTACGTTTGTTTACTCCATGTGTAACTCTGTGTTGTTTGTGTTGTACCGCTTTGCTTTATCTTGGCCTGGTCGCAATTGTAAATGAGAACTTGTTCTCAACTGCCGTACCTTGTTAAATAAAGGGTAAATAAAATATAATCATCTGAACAGTGTAAATCTGAGCTCTAGGGGCTGTGTTAGCTTTAGGTAATAATCGCTCACATATACAACACACAGCAAGTGTGTTTGTGTATGTATGTATGTATGTATGTGTGTGTGTGGGGGGGGGGGGGGGGGGGGGGGGGGGGGGTCAGAGAGACATAATATGACATTTGAATTGTCTTTATTCCTTTGGAGCTTTGGTGAGTGTAATATTTACTGTTAATTTGTATTGTTTATTTCACTTTTGTTTATTATCTATTTCACTTGCTTTGGTAATGTAAACATATGTTTCCCATGCCAATAAAGCCCCTTCAATTGAATTGAATTGAGAGAGAGTTGGGGGTTGGGGTTGGAGAGGGAGAGAGGGAGAGAAAGGGGTGGGAGGGAGAGAGGGGGGTTGGAGAGGGAGAGGGAGAGAGAGAGAGAGAGAGAGAGAGAGAGAGAGAGAGAGAGAGAAAACTATGGTAAAACAAGGTTACTCTGTACCTCAAAATGTCAATTTTTTCAGTGAAGCTGTTTCTTGTGTGAGGCAAATAGCAATTTTCTGAGCTGTATATTATTAATCTATAATCAATCTCAATGCTCTTTCAAGGAAGGCTGCTTAATCTTATCCTGATACCATTTTTGCTTGAATTAGGCTCTGTAAGTTTACACTGACCAGAAACATTCTCTAACTGTAAACAGCTCTGTTTATGTATGTTGTTGGCCCATTCACTCAGAATTGCTGGAAACAATTTTGTTTTGGAAACACAACCAGAGGGGAATTATATACCTGGTGCAGCTGTAACTCTATCCAGACATTATGCTACAGCCATGTATACTGTACTGTGCGACTGGCTCCAGTTTCAGCATAGGCCTATTCCTACTGTAAACCAAATCATGAAACACACTGCATATTATTTGAGTTAAGACCGTCAAACCAGACAAACATTTTCAATAGGATAGGCAGGTTTGCCTTGATATAGCATACCACATTTGAGAAACATGGACGAATGTCTAATTCTGACATGAGACTGTAAAGGCTATAGTTGCAGCCGAGATCTAGAGGGACTGGATGAGATGTTTTTAGGAGTTGGAGTAATAAGATATGTATAATGATATGTTAATTGATATAGGCCTACTGTGGTGGATAAGTTAAAGTATTCTGTTAACATGGTTCAGAGCTATATTTCTTTCCAATACACAAATATTCGCTTTGCACTGTTGCCTATAGGTGTTCGAGTAGATAGGAATGTTATGCGTCATTTTCTGTACGTTTACCGGTGGATTGGAACGTTAATTAAACCTTATACACAGATTACTTAGATGACTTACTATAGACCCGGTGTATGGGAGTAGGCTAGGCCTATGCCACCATGTTCGGACGTTCCCGGGTGAATACATTTAACCCTGACAGATTTTGGTTAAATAACTGCCTTCGCAAATGAGCAGTAGCAACAAGGTGGATTTATTGCGAGGAAGAAAATGACCTGGGAAATATAAAAATAGAAATACATAATCTACTGATGATATAGGCTACTGTGATGTTATTTTCCAGAAAGAGGAAACAGGGCACGTATAATGTATTAACCTCCATCAGGAACTCATTAAATCAGACGAGTGTTGTGTTTGGTTCCAGCGCGCGTGGCACGTAGCCCGGTGTCCCCTCTGTACCTATGGGTCGTGGAAGGGTCTGATCGTGACTTATAATGAGTCGAGAGAAAGTCTGCTAGGGAGAGGTATGCTAAGGAGTCGGGGTGAGATAACTGGCAATGGACATCAGTGGCCGCTGTCTGATCGCAACGGTTGAGATGCGCAAACTTGGTCAGTTTTTTTATGGAAAGGAAGGGAACATCTTTCTCCAAGAAAATATCAAATATGGCGCGCTGCTTTGCGTATGTGAGAAAAACACAGGCCTAAGTGGTATCAAAGGGGTAATCATTGGAGCACGTCTCGCTCACTCGCTCGCTTTCTCTCTCTATGTATATATATTTCGCTCTCTATTAGACACATACAACGTGAAACAAACAAGACACAGAAACCCAGCATCCAATACAGTCTGTTTAGTATCCTCAACACAACAGACCAGACTCCACAGGTGCATCTCTTGACTTGATGCCAGGTGCTCAGAGTCGCTGTGTTCCGGGTACTGCACCTCACGCATGCCGCGTCTTGCGTGCCCAAGGTGATAATTACGCACTGACTACGTGTTTACTGAAGTCTCGAGCTATCTCCTGACGTGGGAAAATGTCGACGTGTGTTAAAGAATGCAGACACATTAAAAATAGCGTTCCAGAATGGGTTCATCGTTCTATCTGTTTGGTAGTAGGCTGAGGTAGGAGTCTCATGCCACTGTCAGTGTCAGGCCTACTGACAAGTGATTTTGGAGTGAGGCCGTGAGAGAAAGCCACAGCAAACATACAGACTGGACTGTGTGTGTGTGTGTGTGTGTGTGAGAGAGAGAGAGAGAGAGAGAGAGAGAGAGAGAGAGAGAGAGAGAGAGAGAGAGAGAGAGAGAGAGAGAGAGAGAGAGAGAGAGAGAGAGAGAGAGAGAGAGAGAGAAATGTGCGCATCCAGCCAGCAGAACCAACCGCGGGTCGCGCGGGCTTGTTTGCCTGCCCGGTGAACCCGGTAACGCACACAGGCAGGCAGCGGAGCGCGAGGGAATATTTCACATTCATCCTAAATCCAAATAGCCTACGGGCTGCGAAGAGGTGTGGCGGAGAAGACAGTTTAATGATTATCACTCACCCCGGGCAAAGCTCATAACTCATGTAACTTTCCGACCTTTTGCTGCGTCGTTACCCCTGCTTAGAGAGAGAGAGAGATTGAGATTTTCCCTTTTGTACTTTAACTATTTGCACATCATTACAACACTGTATATAGACATAATATTACATTTGAAATGTCTTTATTATTTTGTAACTTTTGTGAGTGTAATGTTTACTGTTAATTTTTATTGTTTATTTCAATTTTTTAAATTTTCTATTTCACTTGCTTTGGCAATGTAAACATACGTTTTCCACGCCAATAAAGCCCATAATTGAAATGTAATTGAATTGAGAGAGAGAGAAAGAGAGAGAGAGAGAGAATTCTGAGAAGTGATAAAAACATATGCACTGATGAGATAAATAATGCTGATATAGGCTATAGGTCTAGAGTTAAAAATCTCAGACCACCCATGTCGCCAAGTGGTCTCATCACTCTCCTGGTCTCGTTGGTATAAACTACTGCATGTCAAGCACTAATCCACTGGGCACAAACTTCAATTCAACGTTTTGTTTCCCTTTCACTTGAACTTCTGTGCCATTCTGTGAACTATACATGACCTTTCAGGTAATCCTCGCTTTGCAAATGCAGGCCTTGCCTTTATTTTAACCAGAGTTTACATATTTCATTACTATGGAGCTAACCTAATCCCATCTATTTTTACTGTGTTGTCATCTCGGTATTGACTCAGCAGTACTTCCCCTTTCCAGAGAAGTCATATGTTGATGGAGGAGGCCCCAACACCTTGTATTATCATGGGGCCTGAATTTAAGAATGTAAAATGTACTTTAGGATTAGGCTAAAAAACGGTGTATGTGTATGCATGCGTGTGTTTTATGCACAACCTTTGATATAGCTCTTAAACTTTGTGGGAGGGGGGGGGGGGGATGTTATTCTCTGGGAGGAACTTTCAGAGCTCCTAACATTAAAGACAGATTAAGATGCCTGATAGATACATAACAGAAGAGGGGATGATTCAAAGACTTCTTTCCTCTTTTGTTGATCTTTGTTTTTTTTTTCAAGAGGCAATTTGAATACGAACTTCCGACAACTTTCTGTGAATGGTGCAGGATAGTTTCTTGGCTTTCTCAACACATTTAAGGAACTTGACAAAAAAGCGTTATTTTCTTGGTATTTTATTACTTCGCACATGGTTACAATTCATTTCAATATTGGTAATGTTCTAGGGACGTTCTCCACTGGTGGGAATGTCAGTGCTTCAGCATAAGGATTTCCTACAGGTTTCTTCATGGGTCTATTCAAATTTAATTGTTTCGAGAACGTTAAGAAAACTTTCCATGAAAACCACAAGAAAACTTTAAAAGTTATAAGAATGTTATTTAAAAACATATACATTCCGTTCTCAGCATAAACAAAACTTTTATTTTCTACCTTGTTGAGTATGTTCAGGTGTGTTGGCGGGCCCACTCAATGGTCACACCTGATCTTAATGACTGCTTGTTTCCTTTGAAATGAGGTCTGTTTGAATAGACTAAAATGAACAGCGTTGTATGACTTTAAAAAACATGGCACGCTATCTCCATCCTGGTTGTGCAGTGGACAAATTCCATCGATAAAGAACAGAAGATCATAAATTCGAATCTCACTGACACTGTGTGACAATAAAAAATACATGTGTTTGCATGATTAATGCCTAAACAAATCAATTTCCTTGTGTCCTATCTGTGCTTGCAGTTAAGAACAGTTAACCCAAACTAAGCTACACTACACGACCAATGTGGACACCTGCTTGTTGAACATGTCATTCTAAAATCATGGGCATTAAACATGGATTTGGTCCCCCTTTGCTGCTAAAACAGCCTCCACTCTTCTGGGAAGGCTTTCCACTAGATGTTTGAACATTACTGTGGGGACTTGATTCCATTTAGCCACAGGAGCATTAGTGAGGTTGGGCACTGATGTTGGGCGATTAGGCCTGGCTCGCAGTCGACGTTCCAATTCATCCCAAAGGTATTGGATGGGGTTGAGGTCAAGGCTCTGTGCAGGCCAGTCAAGTTCTTCCACACCGATCTCGACAAACCATTTCTGTATGGACCTCGCCTTGTGCACGGGGGCAACATGCTGAAACAGGAAAGGGCCTTCCCTAAACTGTTGCCACAAAATTGGAAGCACAGAATCATCTAGAATGTCATCGTATGCTGTAGCGTTAAGATTTCCCTTCCCTGGAACTAAGGGTTCTAGCCTGAACCATGAAAAACAGCCCTAGACCATTTTCCTCCTCCACCAAACTTTACAGTTGGTACCATGCATTGGGGCAGGTAGTGTTCTCCTGGCAGCCACCAAACCCAGATTTGCCTGTCGGACTGCCAGATGGTGAAGCCTGATTCATCACTCCAGAGAACGCATTTCCACTGCTCCAGAGTCCAATGGCGACAAGCTTTAACACCACTCCAGCCGATGCTTGGCCTTGCCTATGGTGATCTTAGGCTGGTGTTGGCTAGGCCATGAAAACCTATTTAATGAAGCTACCGACGAACAGTTATTGTGCTGACGTTGATTCCAGAGGCAGTTTGGAACTCGGTAGTGAATGTTGCAACTGAGGACAGAGGACTTTTACGCTTTACGAGCTTTAGAAATTGCCGGTAACGTTCTGTAAGCATGTGTGGCCTTCCACTTCACTGGTGAGACGTTTTTGCTCCTAGACGTTTCCACTTCACAATAACAACACTTACAGTGCCTTGCGAAAGTAGTCGGCCCCTTGAACTTTGCGACCTTTTGCCACATTTCAGGCTTCAAACATAAAGATATAAAACTGTATTTTTTTGTGAAGAATCAACAACAAGTGGGACACCATCATGAAGTGGAACGACATTTATTGGATATTTCAAACTTTTTTAACAAATCAAAAACTGAAAAATTGGGCGTGCAAAATTATTCAGCCCCCTTAAGTCAATACTTTGTAGTGCCACCTTTTGCTGCGATTACAGCTGTAAATCGCTTGGGGTATGTCTCTATCAGTTTTGCACATCGAGAGACTGACATTTTTTCCCATTCCTCCTTGCAAAACAGCTCGAGCTCAGTGAGGTTGGATGGAGAGCATTTGTGAACAGCAGTTTTCAGTTCTTTCCACAGATTCTCGATTGGATTCAGGTCTGGACTTTGACTTGGCCATTCTAACACCTGGATATGTTTATTTTTGAACCATTCCATTGTAGATTTTGCTTTAGGTTTTGGATCATTGTCTTGTTGGAAGACAAATCTCCGTCCCAGTCTCAGGTCTTTTGCAGTCTCCATCAGGTTTTCTTCCAGAATGGTCCTGTATTTGGCTCCATCCATCTTCCCATCAATTTTAACAATCTTCCCTGTCCCTGCTGAAGAAAAGCAGGCCCAAACCATGATGCTGCCACCACCATGTTTGACAGTGGGTTCAGCTGTGTTGCTTTTACGCCAAACATAACGTTTTGCATTGTTGCCAAAAAGTTCAATTTTGGTTTCATCTGACCAGAGCACCTTCTTCCACATGTTTGGTGTGTCTCCCAGGTGGCTTGTGGCAAACTTTAAACGACACTTTTTATGGATATCTTTAAGAAATGGCTTTCTTCTTGCACTCTTCCATAAAGGCCAGATTTGTGCAATATACGACTGATTGTTGTCCTATGGACAGAGTCTCGCACCTCAGCTGTAGATCTCTGCAGTTCATCCAGAGTGATCATGGGCCTCTTGGCTGCATCTCTGATCAGTCTTCTCCTTGTATGAGCTGAAAGTTTAGAGGGACGGCCAGGTCTTGGTAGATTTGCAGTGGTCTGATACTCCTTCCATTTCAATATTATCGCTTGCACAGTGCTCCTTGGGATGTTTAAAGCTTGGGAAATATTTTTGTATCCAAATCTGGCTTTAAACTTCTTCACAACAGTATCTCAGACCTGACTGGTGTGTTCCTTGTTCTTCATGATGCTCTCTGCGCTTTTAACGGACCTCTGAGACTATCACAGTGCAGGTGCATTTATACGGAGACTTGATTACACACAGGTGGATTGTATTTATCATCATTAGTCATTTAGGTCAACATTGGATCATTCAGAGATCCTCACTGAACTTCTGGAGAGAGTTTGCTGCACTGAAAGTAAAGGGGCTGAATAATTTTGCACGCCCAATTTTTCAGTTTTTGATTTGTTAAAAAAGTTTAAAATATCCAATAAATGTCGTTCCACTTCATGATTGTGTCCCACTTGTTGTTGATTCTTCACAAAAAAATACAGTTTTATATCTTTATGTTTGAAGCCTGAAATGTGGCAAAAGGTCGCAAAGTTCAAGGGGGCCGAATACTTTCGCAGGGCACTGTACAGTTGCAGGGCAGCTCTAGCAGGTCAGAAATTTGATGAACTGACTTGTTAGAAAACGTGACATCCTATGACGTGCCACGTTGAAAGTCACTGAGCTCTTCAGTACATTCTATTGCCAATGTTTGTTTATGGAGATTGCATGGATGTTTGCTAGATTTGATATACCTGTCAGTGACGGGTGTGGCTGAAATCGCCGAATCCACTAATTTGAAGGGCTGTCCACCTACTTTTGGCCATGTAATGTAGCACTGTTATAAAACTTCTTAATGAAATATGTTCTCAGAACTTTAATTACTTTCAAATAACCTATCATGTTAATTCTCAGAATGTTAATTAAATCTCCCATTAAAACTTTCAGAAAACCATAGTAAAACGTAGTACATAGTAGAACCTCCATGCAACCTAAAAATGTTAGTTCGCAGAACAGGCAATATTTTTACTTCCATTCTCAGAATGTTTAAAATTCTTTCCATTTTATTTTCCCACAACTTCCAAGGAACCAAATGTGCTAGCTGGGTGGTTATTATGCAAAGGAACGGAAATGTTAGATTAGACCTCGAGCAAGGTGTTTTAGTTCAGAACCTCTGTAAATGTATCGATTAAATATAATTGTAAATCAATTCAAGAGTGACCTGAGATTCTCTACAAACATAAACATTACAAACGTAAACACATCTGTGTGTGCCTGTCTGGTAAATGCACGCCATCTAAGGAGAAACTCTTTTCTGATACACAATCTACAGTCACGCAGGTGAGTCACTCACTCAGGTGTGTGTGTGTGTGTGTGTGTATATGTGTGTGTGTGTGTGTGTGTGTGTGTGTGTGTGTGTGTGTGGGTGTGTGTGTGTGAGAGAGAGAGCGAGAGAGAGGGAGCGAGAGAGTGAGATTGGAGCTCTAAAATATATGAACAATACACATAGTTCTTCTCCCCTCCTCCTTCTAACTTTAGCTTTCTATATGTTTATGTTTGTTTTACATACTCCTGTGTGGCACAAAGGAGCGTGCAATCATAAATCCCTCAATCGCTTCAATGGATTTGAGATTACTCTGAGTTTGAGACGCTAGACCACGCCCCCCGTGGGCTGTCCCTCGCGGAGGGATTATATTATAACAGGGCGCGTGTGTCTCCGGAGACAAATCTACTTTCAACTGCTAAACAGGCACGAGTTTGGGTGCCTCCCGTTCCTCTGTACATCGGAGCTCCTCGGACCGAAACAGACAGACAGGTGCACTGACTCCACCACTGAAACAGACTCACTGGCTACACCTGCGCCTCTCTAAAGAACAACAACAGACAGACAGATTTTCTTACTTTCTGATTAGGAGAATCGCGCTGTACTGCAACGAACTCTGACAGCTACACACTGACAGGTGTGAGGAGAAGGGGGAAAACAATACATATAAAAATGAAACTTGAAGTGTTCTCCGCAAGCCACTTCGTTCAGAAGCCTATGGAGGTTTGCAGTCACAGTGATGCGGAAGGTAGCGTCCCCTCTCCCCTATCCGGGGACGAGCTGGGCTCAGACGGGGACTGCGTGGCCAACAGCCCGGCACCTGCTACCCCGAGCAGCAGCGATGGCAAGGGAAAGCCCTACACCCGCAGACCCAAGCCGCCCTACTCCTACATCGCACTCATCGCCATGGCCATCCGGGACTCCGGCAGCGGCAGGTTGACTCTGGCCGAGATCAACGACTACTTGATGAAGAAGTTCCCGTTCTTCCGGGGCAGCTACACCGGGTGGAGGAACTCGGTGCGCCACAACCTGTCGCTGAACGACTGTTTCCTCAAAGTGCTCCGGGACCCTTCCAGGCCATGGGGCAAGGACAACTACTGGATGCTGAACCCGCACAGCGAGTACACCTTCGCTGACGGGGTGTTCCGTCGCAGGAGGAAGCGCATCACTAAGGGCCGGTCCGGTGGTTCCAATAAGGACACCGAGACCCCTGACATCCAGACACCAGGCGAGGAGACTCGCATCTCGGCCCCTGCTTCTGTTCCCTCCCGGGAGGAGAGGGTGATGGGAGCCAAGTTCTCCAGCTCTTCCAGCTCCTTCTCCATCGATAGCATCCTCAGCAAGCCCTTCATACGTAGGGAGGACAGAGACCACACCGATAGAGACAGTGCACATGCCAACCCCGGTGCCCACCGGCTCTACTGGCCCGCGGGTTCTCACCACATGCTGCCCTACACACTGGCCTACCCACCGCTACCCGCTGTTATGGCACACGCACATGCACAGCACTCTTACCACCAGGTCAGCACCGGCGCGTCACACATGTTGAACGTGTACAGGTGCAGCCTCGCTGAGCACGCAGAGCACACCAGGGACCCACTCACAGCTCTCCCCATGACGTCGCAGGGCCACATGCCAAACTCCGAGGCTGCTTTCTCCCCTGTGAAAATGCACACAGCGCGAGTTGGCAGCTGTCATCCTTTCCAGATAGATTCATTGCTCTCCTAAAGCCAACGTAACAGACGATAATGTAATTATGTATCTTAAATTTGCCATGTGCACTTTCCTATGCGCTCTACGTTTTTCGAATGTCTTAAAAAGGGCATTTCGGTGCATTTAATTAACTGTTTCTGATTATAACAAGTCGTTTAGCGGTGATGAATAACGTAATGTGTTATTGTTGTCATGACTTTATTTCTATCTGGTTACTACTAGGACGAAGCAAATGAGTTGCAATCTGACATGCCTTTCCACTGTGTGTGTGTGTGTGTGTGTGTTACGTGGTTCTTAGGTCATTTCTAATGTAAACGACGGCTACCATGTGCCAACGATTTGAAAAATATAGTACTATGTATGTGTTGATGTAGTTTTGTATGACTTGCTGAAAAAGATTGTATTGTAAAATATTTGTTGGATTGTTGATTACTACATGTAAGGAGGCTGCACAAAAAGAAAGGGAATACACGGTCTGTTTTCCTAAACATTGATTCATGCATGGACAATATTTTTTATGAGAGAAAATAAAAACTCATTGGGGGAAAATTATCGACGCAAACCAGGAGTATTTCATTTTTTATATTGCTCTTGCCTTATCTTTACCTAAAGGAAAATAAAGAATCATCTATATTTTTCCATTAAGTATAGGCCTACTTGAAGTGTGTTTGGAATCAGAGGGTGGAAAAAGTGTGCATGGGTGATCAGAGGAAGATCCGATATCTATCTGCCTGGAACTGGAAAGGCGTAGCGCCTGGCAACACTGGCGCTGTTTTGGCATACTCACCACTTAAACGAGCATGCTGAAGTACCAGAGGAATGAAGAAAAAGATATACAATAATTTCAGACATCTGCCTACTCTGCACGGCAAGGCACAATTAGAAAACAGCAATGTTAGGCACAGAGAGGGGTATACATTCACAGATTTACAATACTTACCTCTGTCTTCCTCTCTGCCTGCACCGCACGGAACAGCACAGCTAAGGAAGCAACACTGTTAGGCACAAATTACAGCTCGGTTGAGCTATTTCTAAATATTTAAGGGTGGTGAGATCCGTCCCAGAATGGGGAGTGCTGAATTATGTCAAGTAAATCATAGAATCTGATGCTTTACACGAAGGATCATTAACTTTAACTGCAACACACGTCTAGGAAGGTTGTTCCGAGTGAGGGGGTTTGAGTTCAGTTATTACGGACATTTAGCTGCACACTAGCAAATCATGTGTAGTTATAATGTACAGTATCTATTAAGCACAGTGAAAACATACACGTCTCCTCAAGCTCTTCTGTATAGGGTCGAGGATGAAATCTCAGACTTGGGACAAATGCACTCTATCTCTAAATGTAAACTATGGTTTATGCTTAAGGATAAATTGTAGGCCTACCATAGCATGCCACCCAAGCTATGGTGTACTCATTAAACATGATCTGTTCTGTGCCGTTCACACGAGGGTAAGAAACGTGCCTGCGATCTGGGTCTCCAATAAGCATTGTACAAACAAATATAGCTTGTTCAAATATGACATTTGAATTTACTCTGCCTTGTAGCTTGTTCTCGTTTCAAGTCACACAATTCAAAATGTCATACTGAAAAAATAGGCTAATACATACTACTACTAATTATTATTATTATTATTATTATTATTATAAAACAGTGCATTTCATGTTGTTTTTTTTTAAATCACCAACATTTGAAAAATATATATTAGACCTTTTTCATCCTGCTATAGGCTATGTTGAGGATTTTTTTAAACACATGACAAACATTAAATAAATGTCCTGATTTTCTGAGTAAGATTTACAACAATATCTTTAGAATATAAAAAAAGATGTGGGATGAATTGCGACATTTAGCTGACTTGTCCACAACAACGAAGACACAGACCTGCGTATGCTAAACGATAAGCTATACAAATAACTTTTACCAAAACAATGTTTCAAAATGAAATGACCAAAAGACAGGTTGGACTATTGTAAGGGTTTAATAACGAGAAACAATCATTTTGGCTGGCTACTTCATGCGCCAAGTCTATAAATGATCACAACACACTTCCAATAAAAACTAAATGATTAGACCTTTCAACACCGACAGGGGATATATGGGGGTTATCCATAGAAGCAAGGATGCAGTCCATACGCGATGTCTCGAGCTGTCCACCGTCCTGAGGGAAACCCTTGACGTCATCACATGTAGTGTTGCCCACATTAATTACGATTCCCGTTACCCTAACAATGTTAGGCCTAATGCTATTGACAAAGTTGTAGACTATCACTAGCAAGTGCTGTATCTAGACAAACATTGTAAAATAGTATACACAGAAAATATCGTGACTAGTACAATATTTTATTGTGGACCAATGAGAAATGAGCCTATAGGCTAATGAGAAAGATAATCTCAAAAATAGCTCAATTGATAAACGATCAAATCTGAAAAGTAAAAGAGCAAATGTGTTGATACATTTGCCATTTCCCATTTGCATTTGACCCTGTCTTTCTTGCGAGGGGTTTTCAGTCTCTGGGCAGTCGATATGGGCACAAATAGAACGGAAGACATTCTTGCTTAGGCCCATACATGTTTCTACAAATACAATGCATGTGTACAAATATTTTGACATAAAACATGACCTGTCCGTCCTCCT
This sequence comes from Oncorhynchus clarkii lewisi, assembly GCF_045791955.1. NCBI lineage: Eukaryota > Metazoa > Chordata > Actinopteri > Salmoniformes > Salmonidae > Oncorhynchus > Oncorhynchus clarkii. The sequence continues at coordinate 79,406,901 of NC_092151.1, read as the reverse complement.
CAATCATGCAAATTGATGCATAGACCTAGGACTGTACTATGCTAACAAAAATAAAACATGTCACTATAGTTTTACTCAGCAGTCTGCAAACTCGGTCCTGGGACCCCCCTTGGATGCACGTTTAGTTTTTCCCTTATCACTACACAGCTGATTCAAATAACCAACTCATCATCAAGCTTTGTTTAGCTGTGTAGTGCTAGGGCAAACCAAAACGTGCGCCCGGCGGTCTAGGTGACAGGTAAGAGGGTTGAGTCCCGTTCCAGGAACAATGCTGCAACCTGCAGGTGAAATCCCGGAACAGCACACCTGTATGTTACGCACTGGGCAGAGCACTAGCACCGACGGCAATAACAGGTGAACGCTCCATCAATGTAGGCCACCGTTATGTTTTCATTCTGTAGCCTAGGACTAGCTCTCTCAGGTGTGTGGAACAGGAACCAGTTCAATATATGGCGTATCCTAATAAACTGATAACATGCCTGAATCTGAGAGCAGTGCTCCATTCAATCCGTATCGCCGAAGTATCCCGGAAGATCCGCGTTCAAATGTAATTTCCGATTGAGCCGACGTAGCAGTGTTTACCGTGAAAGCAGTCTCCGCCACCGCGGGAACATTGCCTTTAATTGTCAATCGCGATATATAATACGGATCTTCAGCGCTATTGATTGAATAGAAACCTAAATATTATGTCGTTCTGGAGCAGGGTTTAGGCCTGGAGTCCAGGCACAATGTTAGGAAGTTCAAACAGTCAGTCACTCTGCAGGCCGCTGAACCGCGCCTGAGCTTCTGGAGAAAGAACCTGGTACTCTCAGCACAAAAGCCAGAGTTGAGCTGGACAGGAAGCGCGGCTGTTTGGGCGCCTGAAAGAAGACATAAAGACGCACATTGCCGTTAAAATACGCTGGAAGGAGCTATTTAAACTATATTTAATCTCTTCAAAATGAGTGAAAAAAATGCTCAGGCAAGATGTAGGCACTTGTCAAAAGAAGTGAGGAGTCAAAGTAGGCTTTAGGCCTATGAGAAGGACCAACAACCAGTGGTGCAAAGTACTTCATTAAAAATACTTGAATATACTTGTTTTTTGGGGTATCTGTACTTTACTATTTATATTTTTGACTACTTTTACTTTTACTTAATTACATTCCTAAAGAAAATTATGTACTTTTTACTCCATATATTTTCCCTAACACCCAAAAGTACTCATTACATTTTGAATGCTTAGCAGGACAGGTCCAATTCACACACTTATCAAGATAACAACACTCCTCATCCCTACTGCATCTGCTCTGGCGGACTCACTAAACACAAATGAAGCATTTGTAAATTATTTCAGAGTGTTGGACACCTGGCTATCCGTAAATTAAAAAAAAACAAGAAAATTGTGCGGTCTGGTTTGCTTAATATTGTTTTATTATTCACACTTTTACATTTACTTTTTATACTTAAGTATTTTTAAAACCAAATGCTTTTAGACTTTTACTCAAGTAGTATTTTACTGGGTTACTTTAACTTTTACTTGAGTCATTTTCTATTAAGTTATCTTTACTTTTACTCAAATATGATACCTTACTTCTTTTTCCACCACTGCCAACAACCAGCAGGCCTGTGTTCCTATGGAAAGAGTGTGTCGTTTTATGGCGTATCAAAACAAAAACAAAAAGTCAAACAATATAAAGCAACATTTTAATTTATGTAATGCACCGCTGCATTCATTTATTATTCAGCAATATCCTACATATTAAATACACATTCATAAACAGAATTCTGAGCCACATTTTTCATGAACTAATATTTGAATGGTGTAAGCCTTTGTATAAATAATCAGGGACGTTAAAGCAATATTAGCTATAATATTATAGTTGACACTTCAATATTTACCAAAGATAAAAACAACAATTTATATTGTTAGGCTGGTGTTCTTCAGGCTAAAAGGATCAAACTCGGACAGAAATGCAAAGGATATCCATCACTATTAAAAACCAGAACCCATGTAAATATGTGATATAATTGTTGTTTACTAGATGTTTCAAAACAGCTATAATAAGAGCTCCTATACGCGCTTTGCTGTGAACTCGTAAAAGCAGTGGCCAGTCTTCAAAGTGCTCTCGCGCAGAACAAAGTTTCCTCCTAGCCGCGGAGGCATCCTGATCACTGCGGGGGTCATACGTTCTGATGTCGCAGGAAATTCTAAGGCCATTAGGTTCCACAAACTTCTCTGTGTCACGGTGGAAAATGATTTTATCCTCACATCCTTTGTTGTGAAGTGTAAAGGTTATTGTTGATGGCCATTGTTTGAAAATCCTTTATATCTAAGGACTACACATGAAAGGACGGGGGTAATGTTAGACAGACACACAAATAGATGAGGAGCTGATTAGTTTATTACATATTTTATTTTCTGTCGACTTTCTAAAGCTCGACTATCCCAATATATAATGCTCGTATCATAAATGCAGAAATGAAATCCCGTAGCCCCAGTTTGAACCTTAAATTATTATATTCTGATGTGAGGTTTAGGCCTAGTCTACTGTATACAGTTGTTTACTCTTTCCTTCTAACTGTTTCAATTCAGCGGCATAAAACAAAATAAAGCTCAGTGTAAAACAAATCCAGGTGGTAGAAATGAAATGAGGGAGACTAGGCATACAAACAGAATGGGGTGATGTGATTTCGGTACAAATTAAGATTGATAATCTACATTTTACGTTATATGAATAATTTTTTGCCTATGACCAATTTTGGACAAATATTGTTTGTAGTCTTTTTGTATTTCTGTATAGCCTAGACCTACTCAACTGTAACAATGAGCTGTTTATTATAAACGTATACAACTACCAAACATAATAGGTCGGCTATTTACAAAGCATATACATACTGAAAAATGACTGAAAATTATTGCATTATTTAACTACTAGGCTATATAAACGAATATTTAACTCAATATGTTTTAAAAATATATAACATTAGGTGGTTGAATTGAAAACGAGGCAAATGCAGGCATAACAAAGGTAACCATAAAAGTCATCACCGTATAAATATTAAACAAGCTATCTGCATGATGCAGGCCTGCAATATAGTGTCAACCTTGTAACAGGATTAATACACTCTGAATTTGTAGGCCACGTTTCTGAACAAATCCTATTTCTCTCCTTGTTATCATTATTGATCATAGGGCTTTTATCTTTTAAGACTAAATAATTGCATTATGTTGGACAAATCTGTATTATGGTCTGTCTTCATAGGGGAGGAAGCTGTCGACGCCCGCGCTCCTAATTTCGGTTCTCTCTCTAATGAACGCGGGGCCCAGGGGACCGCCTCGAGCCTAGGGCTGTAAACTGACACTGGTGCGCTGTGTGTGGTATCCAAGGCCGGCCGCTCTTGATGGAAAAAGCCTGCTTCCACTCATGTCAAAGTCATTTACTCAGAACCCCCTCCCCCCCCCTTGCTCATGCATGTACCCCAGCGAAATACAACCACCTTTCCCCCGGTAGTGACTCTTACGGTTGGGTTCTGAGCGAACTAGGAAAACATGAGATAGGATTTATACTACGAGATTTATGAGCGTACACAGTTTGTTCTATGTGTTGCTTCAACAACACCGCCTTTACTGGATCGGTAGGCCATCCAACATGATATTGTTGCATTGCAACACAGAGAAGCAATTTATATTTCTTTAAGAGGCCTACTCTAATATATAATTGCCTATACTGTTATACCCTCAGTATTTCATTACAGAAAATGTTTCCGTTATTCAGTATAATGACACTTAGCAACAGGCAACAACATGCAAGAAGAGTGTTGGAGATGGAGCTCTTTGCCTTGTGTGCTGGCGTGTGACGCTGTTGATTGGAATGTCTGGGGAGGTTTGATAGATGGCATAATTGCGTGTTTTTGAGATGTCAGAGAGCAGGGGAAAGAGAGAGGGTGGAAGAGGGAGGGGGTGCGAGATAGAGAGAGAGGGGCTTGACTCTGCTGCAGCGACTGGCGGTGGAATGGGAGGGGGGCTCTAGTCGTCACTGATTTCAGGGGGGGTTTGGAGATGGGGGGGTCTTAGAGGAAAGAAAGATTTACGAAATGATAGGTGGTCGCGTTTTGTTTGGCTGAGCGGCCTTGCGCACTAAATTGAGGAGTCTTCGCGTTTCCTCCCCTTTAGGGATTAAGGCGGGCGATGGCCACCCGGTGCGCCGCAGAGCTGCACTCACCGCCACGGTGATACCGAACCGCACCGGAGCCTCTGTGTCGAACTGAACCTCCGCAAAACGCTGCATTATAACGAGCGCTCCAGCCCTCACTGGATACTCTGCTCTCATCTCTCTCCCACATTCTGACACTGCGAACTCGCTGCAGATTTTCTGCGTAATAGGAGAGTCCAACAGAACGGAAGATAGTTTTTCCTCTCCAAGCCCTTTTTTGTTGAATTCCGAAGACCAACGGTGTGTGTGATTTGTAGAGGACTTTGAGTAGAAGAGACATTACTTGCTTTCACCTTATTTGGATCATATACGTCCCTTTTTCTTTCTCTAGATCTCTTGCTCAATCTCACTCTCCTCTTTCCCCCATCTCTCTTTCTCATCTTTCCCCCATCTCTCTTTCTCTCCTCACGTCACTGCTCAGCTACGCAGTGCGTCAGCGGAGCAGAGATGACGACCGAGACGTCTCAGCAGCAGCTGGACCCACCGCCTCCCCTGAGGTCCAGCCCGGCCTCCGGTGTCCTGCACCCCGCCATGATAAGCCCACAGGCCCCCATGGACAGTTCCTCGACCGGGGCCAAAGGCAAGAAGGCGAACTCCGGACTGAGGCGACCAGAGAAGCCTCCCTACTCCTACATTGCGCTAATCGTCATGGCGATTCAGAGCTCACCCACCAAGAGGCTGACTCTAAGTGAGATCTATCAGTTTCTCCAGGCCCGGTTCCCCTTCTTCAGAGGATCCTACCAGGGCTGGAAGAACTCCGTCCGGCACAACCTTTCCCTAAACGAGTGCTTTATCAAGCTGCCAAAAGGGCTGGGCAGGCCAGGCAAAGGCCACTACTGGACCATCGACCCGGCCAGCGAGTTCATGTTCGAAGAGGGCTCGTTCCGCCGCAGACCCAGGGGCTTCCGGAGAAAATGCCAAGCCCTAAAGCCCATGTACCGGATGATGAACGGGATAGGCTTTGGTACGTCCATTTTGCCGCAGAGCTTTGAGTTTCAGGCGCCCGGGTCTCTGGCGTGTCATAGCAACAGTTACAACTTGGACATGATGACCAACTCCATGGCAGGTGGCTACGACGGGCTTAGCGGCCACCACGTACCTCACATGTCCCCGAGCCCCGGGTCCACGTACATGGCCAGCTGTCCGGTAACGTCCAACGGGGAATACGGTGGACCAGACAGTAGCAGCAGCCCTGTGCCCTCGTCCCCGGCTATGGCCAGTGCGTTGGACGGTCACGGTCATTCTCCATATGCCAGTACCTCCGGACACTGGGCGTCTCCCGGCGGCTCCCCGTACATCAAGCAGCAGCCTCTGGCCTCCAGCAGCCCGGCGTCCTCTGGGCTACACTCTGGTATGTCCCCCTACTCCCTGGAGCAGAGCTACCTCCACCAGAACGCCAGGGACACCGCCGATATCTCAGGTAATAAACGCTGTGTAAATCAAGTCATAACACGTTAATAAATAGATGTGAAATGTCATGCGTAATAACACTTGGTCAATCACAAAAAGTACTGCATTTTTTTATACACGTGGCAAACAAAAATATTTGCAGGTTGACAATTTACTTGTTCTTTGGTCAGTCATGCTGTTTTCTGGAGGCTAAAAACGCAACTTTACGCAATGCGTAATAGCCTATAAAATTGCTAAATTTGTATTTGTGAAAATTATAGTTGGCCTACCTTATAGACAATATGCCGAAAATCTTATAGACGGTCTTTTAGACAATCTCCTACATGCAGAACCAAATGTAGTCTAGTTGAATATCATTAACAGTTACAACTTTGATATGTGTGATACGCAGATGAATCAAAACTTTGGCAAAGAAAATAATTAGACTAATATAAAAGTGAGTTGTTGCGACCTAAATATGTAATGACTTGCATTTGTAATACTTCTATAAAACTATGTTGGAGATGCATATGTCTCTTAATGCATTTTCGATGTAATGTTATATTCATATAATTTAATTAAAATGACTGGTTCACGTGGATGCATCTCCTTCACATTGCAGGTTGTGTTATGGCAAAATAGCTTCCCAATTTTATGGGTTAAAATAATTGTATTGTATTTCTGATTATTAGTTTGCAACTATATTCTGTTGTGGAACTGAGGAAACTATTTGAATGACATAGGCCGAAATAATCCTATTTGAGGGACTCAAAGACACAAATATGCATGCATTATTATAAGGACAATTCAGATGAGGTGGGACATATAAGAGCAACCACAGCTTCTTACAACGGAAATGAACAAAATAGTTGAAAACTGTTCTTGAATATATAGGCTAGGCCTTGGGAAAAAATAATGTATGGGGCTGCGTTCTTGTTTACATAAATGTTTGGATAGGAGCTCGACGCAATGGGCCATAATGAAAACTGTAGCCACATTATACGCATTGCTCCTTAGGCCAGTTGACCACTTGTAATTTAGTTCATGTTCATCTAGTTTATAATGCTTATAATTTATCGAGGCTTTAACAAACGTCCAAGGGATTTCTGAGAGTGGAATTATTCCTTCTAAAGCCTCGGGGGTTACCTAAACAAAGGCTGTGCGAGTCGGACCACACTGAAGAAGAGGATTTAAACAAGCGCATAGGCCTATACCTACCCACAAGAGACTCCAAGCCTTGTTAAACTTTACGCGACTTCTTGTAACTATTTAGAGGATAAGCTGTTATCTGTGCTAGCGGGGTCTTACACGCCTCATGACGACTGTCAATCACGGCGGGTGTGTTGTCTCTGAAAATGGGGCGCAAAGGCTGCAGCGCGAGGCAGGACCATCAGGATAAATGCCTGCAGTCTCGAGGAGAGAAAACACCGCACACTGCGGGTACAGGCGTCACATCTGGAGTCCTTATGAACTTGATGAGGATCACGCTCTCTGTCACTCTCCCCATTTCCTTCTCCTCACTCTCACTCTGACAGTGTAGCTGTCCTGATATATACATACCTATCTATGACAGGACCTATGTTCTTATTTTACCGAATCAATTATTTGTCTGAAAATAATTTTAGTCCGTAAGACCTATAATTATGATGAATTAGCACGTGTGATGTTGCTACTGCAGATCTCGAGGATAAACAGTGTAATGTGTCTATATGGCCCTCAGGAGAAATGGACAATCAAGGAGGGAAAACATAATCACCCTGACCTAATTAATATTTCATACCTCTTTGTGAACGATATGGATGCCAATTGGTGTAGAAAAGCACTGAAACATAACGAGGCTGTTTGATTAGTATAAGGCCTATCAAATCACTCTTAACTTCAGTCTAACCAGATCATGTTAAGTTAAAGACTAAAAATGTAAGACTAAACATTCTCTAGGTCAAATATCTGTGTACACATACTACAATAGTCACAAATGAGAGGGGCTCACGTAAAATATGTGCACCAACTCAACTAAACTCAACAAACATTAGAGATGCTAGTATTGAGAATGCAGAGATTCAGAAGTCAAGTCATGATAGTGGTTTCCGTTTGGCTGATTTTTTAATTAAAGGAGACTGCTGCTCGAATGTATATTTAGCTCAGCATGAGCAGAGGCTACATGTCTAGGGTCTATGCATCTAATTTGCACACATCCAAATAACATATTGTATACAGTGAATTAATTGCATGGTTCAATTTGAATAATTCTGAAGAGGAAATAGGCATAACACATGCAGTTTCTTTGGATTGATTGTTTTAGTGGCATTCTCCTGAAATGGAAATACTGAGGACGGAGACATGGTCATTATTTGACCTATTCTCAAAAGGCCAGCAAATCCCTGTTTATTCAGCAATTAATAATGTATTACAGGTCAACATAACATAATATAACATAGTCTAGTAAGATAACAAATTAACAAATGTCCCTACCGTGATCGATTAGGTTTAATCTATAGATTCACTGAGAGTGATTTCTTATTTATTCGCGTGGTGTTATGGGACTACGTCTCCGCATTGTTTACTGGCCAAATTATTGGAAGATGTGTCAATTTCAAACCTTAAAATCTATATCAGAAAAATAGGCTACATAATACACTGAATACTATAACATATTTTTACACATAGTCAATGTAACGCATAAACGTCAGAGTGTTGTTATCCTATATTCTGAAAGAAAACTGTTTTTTGTTGTTGTTGAAAAGTCAAGCATTTACAATATATACATATTTCTGAATAATACTAATATGTCTGACTGCTCCTCTATGCCACACACGAGTATGTAAAACAATTCTTTAAACTTATAGAAAGATAAAGTTAGAAGGATGGGAGAAGAACTGTATTGTTCATATATTTTGAAGAGCTCCTCTCTCTCTCTCTCTCTCTCTCTCTCTCTCTCTCTCTCTCTCTCTCTCTCTCTCTCTCTCTCTCTCTCAGTGGGGATCCCTCGCTACCAAAGCCACTCCTCACCCGTGGTCGACAGGAAGGATTTTGTCCTGAATTTTAACGGCATCTCCTCGTTCCATCCCTCAGCCAGTGGATCGTACTATCATCATCATCACCATCACCACCATCACCAAAGCCTTTGTCAAGACGTCAAACCGTGTGTGATGTGAGCAGGAAATGTAGTGCGCGTAAAGGCCCAAACTGTGCTCTGGAGATGAGAATGAACACAAAATCGATTCTATACATGTCTGGCGACAGTTTAAACCCAAATAAATGGCCTGTCATCTTACTGATGAGATCGAACAATGGGGACAGTAGCCTATTTTTGAGAGTCTGGAAAAACTTCTCGAGTCAGGATATATTTTCAGTGGCCTTCGTCGTCTTGATTGGTCTAAATGAAGGACAGTATATTATGCACTAACTGTTTCTGAAGTGAAGGACCCACTGGGCACAGATGTCAGTTCAACCTCTAATTTTTATTTACATTTGTTTGAGTTGTCAACTATTGTGAACTCAACGGGAAATCCCCCCAAAAATCACAATGTCATTGGGTTCAGGTTAAAAGTTAGTGGGGAAAAAGACGAAACCCACTGGGCACAGACGTCAATTCAACGTCTATTCCATGTTGGTTCAACTTAATTTCATTGAAATGATGTGGAAACAACGTTGATTCAACCAGTGCGTGCTCAGTGGGAATGCCCTTATGTTGATGACTTTTTGCCAATCCAATGGGGTTTCCACGTTGATTCGACGTCATCACATAGATTTTTTGGTTGTTGGTTGAAATGATGTGGAAACAACGTTCAACACGTTTTTGCCCAGTGGGAAAGCACAAACGCTTATGACAATGAAACCACTTTGCCTTATTCTGTTCTCTATTGGCCAACGTTTTCTTCTTCAAAATAAGTTTCAAAACGATTTTAATTATGTGTTTGCTGTCATTACTTGTGCAAACAAATAGCCTATATTTTATGTAACTAGGCCTCTGTTCTGATCTATAAAAGTACATGCACATACACAAAGCTTTTTATAACAAAAATTGCAACAAATTTGCACTTATTGTATACCCTTTTTGAGATTAGCTTAATTTTCCTCGTTGTAAAGTGTTTCAATAAAGCTGATATATTTTCCGCTATACCTGCCTGCTTGTCTCTCAGAAATATAGCATGCTAATTATAGGCTAATCATTGGAATTTACTATTATTATAGGCCTATTATCTTTGTTGATAATTTTTGGAGATTTGTGATTCCTATTAGATTTGAGGCGGTGTAAATTTGATTATTTGGCATTCACAGGCATACTATTTAATAACCAAATTCAACGTCTTTGTTTTGTATGATAACACTTTGTAACGTAAAAAAACGTGCTTAAAGAAGGTGAAGCAAAGGTAAATCAAAAGCGTGGATTCTAGGTCCATTTTAAAACAATCCCATGTAATAACTAGATATAAATGTTGTGGAAAACGAATGATCATTTGAAGAGAAGCATTGTATACTTTGAGCCACGAGGATAATTGTGTAAGGATTTTTATCTTACGGTATAGTAAGAATGGGGGGAAATGAAATAAGGCGACGGCTATACAACTCGCTGCATGTCTTTATCGTAGACAGTGAGCTGCATTATCAATATTTACCCATAGACTTCGTGAGATCAAAGGCAGCTGGTGTTTAATACAATCTAATTTACTTTTTCCGAATAGTTGGTGAGTGTTAAGTAGAGTAGGCCTAGGTCATTTCTATTTACGTAGGCCTACAACAGTCTAGATTGTTTACAAACTCGACTGACGACGTTGGAGACTTAGGAATTTGTGTTGTCTCATTGCGCCATCTACAGCCTGGGCCAGCCTGCCTGGTTCCACAGCGGAAAGTCTTCCGCGTCACCAGACCTCTACCCCCCGGCCTCGTAGCAGATTTTTCAGGATTGCACATTTTTTAAGAACTTGTAAACAAACGAGCTGCAGAGGGCCACATTTATGGAGATGTGACCGCACAGTGTTTTTAGAACGGCAGTAAACAGAACACACGTATAGAGTAAGAAGCTGGGTTATTGGAGAAAAACAGATTAGAGAGAGACAGAGGGGCAGAGAGAGAGAGAGATAGAGGGGAGCGGGGAGAAATGCCCGAAACATTTTCACAAAAGATGCACGGTGGAGAAATCTCCCCGCCATTTCCAGGTTGCTATAATTCTAATAGTTCGCCTAATTTCAGTTTAAATGATAAAACAAGCAAGTATAGTGTAGATAATCATTGTACCATCTAAACCACTACATATTGTATATTGTATTTTCAGCTCTTTGAAGCTGATGTACAAAACTGAAAGTAAAATAAGCAAAAACAAAACTTAAAAACGGGAAGCATAGAAATAGTGCACATAGAACAGATATACTGCCTCTTAGACTTGCTTTCAATGAGAATGATAGATCTATAACTCACCCTTTCTATATGCATTTTGTTGGATCACCAGAAAAGTTACATATTGCAGCTTTAAGTGGATAAATTATTTGAGTTTTCTGTTTGTGTACAAATACATCAACATTAACGATAACAATACATTAGCAGCAGATTTGGGATGCTCATTCTGTCTATGTCTCTGTCTTTCTCTCTCTCACTGGTCTGTGTGGTCTCTGTGATAGTTACAATTCATGTTGAATAAAACTGCAAAGAGAAACACTCATGCACGCATGTACACACACACAATACATCAGCTCCAAAAATATACCTTTTTCTGTTGGATATATTATGATGGGTTTGGTTGTTCCACTGCTGATTGACATGTAGGCCTACTTTTAAGGTGGAAGACTGAAATAAAATGGACTATGGCTCCATCTAGTGGCCATCCTACCAGTTTGAGATCAAATCATCAAATCAAATTGTATTCATTACATGCCTAATAAACAACAGGTGTGGATGGACTAACAGTGAAATGCTTACTTATGGGGCCTTCCCAACAATGCAGTGAGAAAGAAAATAGAGAAATCAAAGAAAAGTAAAACACTTAATAATTAAAGTAATAATAGATACACAATTAGTAATGATAACTTGGCTATATACACTGGGTACCAGTACAGAGTCAATGTGCAGGGGTACGAGGTCATTGAGGTAGATATGTACAAACAACTAGGAATAAAGTGCCAGATAATAAACAGTAGCAGCAGCGTATGTGATGAGTCAAAAAAGTTAGTGCAAAAAGGGTCAATGCAGATAGTTAAATAGTTTACCAAATATCTGCCCAAACTAACTATTTGCAGTCTTATGGATTGGGGGTAGAAGCTGTTCAGGGTTCTGTTGGTTCCAGACTTGGTAAATGGTACTGCTTCCCATGCAGTAGCGGAGAGAACAGTCTATGCCTTGGGTAGCTGGAATCTTTGAACATTTCTAGGGCCATCCTCTGACACCGCATGGTATAGAGGTCCTGGATAGCCGGGAGCTCGACCCCATTGATGTACTGGGCCTTAAGCACTACCTTCTGTAGCACCTTGCAATTGTTAGCCAGCATACAAAATGGTGATGCAGTCAGTCAAGATGAGCTATTTGAGGATCTGAGGGCCCATGCCAAATCTTTTCAGTCTCCAGAAGGGAAAGAGGTATTGTCGTGCCCTCTTCACAACTGTGTTGGTGTGTTTGGACCATGATAGATACTTAGTGATATGGACATCTCAGTGATGTGAACAGGGAGTACAGGAGGGGACTAAGCACCCCTGAGGGGCTCCCATGTTGAGGGTCAGCATGGCGATGTGTTGTTGCCTAACCTTACCACCAGGAGGTCCAGGATCCAGTTGCAGAGGGAGGTGTTCATTCACAGAGTCCTTAGCTTAGTGATGAGCTTGGAGGGCACTGTGGTGTGGAAAGCTGAGCTGTAGTCAATTAACAGCATTCTCCTGTAGGTGTTCCTTTTGTCCAAGTGGGAAAGGGAAGAGTGGAGTGCAATAAAGATTGCATCATCTGTGGATCTGTTGGGACGGTATACGTATTGGAGTGGGTCCAGAGTGTCTGGGATAATGGTGTTGATGTGAGCCATTACCAGCCTTTCAAAGCATTTCATGGCTTCAGATGTGAGTGCTACGGGCAGTAGTCATTTAGACAGGTTACCTTGGCGTTCTTGGTCACAGGGACTCTGGTGGTCTGCTTGAAACTTTTAGGTATTACAGACTGGGTCAGGAAGAGTCTGAAAATGTCAGTGAAGACACTTGCCAGCTGGTTAGCCTTGCTGCCTTATGAATGTTAACCTGTTTAACCTTTTCATGTGTGAGTTCCAAATATCTCTAACTGTCCCCCCAGTGTGAGTTTTTCTATGCGCATGATGAATGCACACACTGTTCCAAAATGTGATTGATAAGCAACAGGAGAGTTAACCCGTGCTGCTCTCAAACCAAGGCACATCAATTTCAAATGATTTTCAAACAGGTTTTATTTAACAACAGCAAGCACTTCCCCAGTCTCTTTCTTTTACTAGTGTCAGGGGGGGTATACTTCTAAGAAAGCTAGAAGGTGTCAAACTGTATTCACAATCCAGCCAGGCCTACAATGGTAGATATTACTCGTCAGCCTGCCGCTAACTCTAGCAGGCTTGTAACTGCACGTGCATGTCGCTCGCATGTGGCTAGCTTAACGCTTCATTGACAAAATTCTGAAATATCAATCCATGGGAGAGTCAGTATTCAGTGCCACATTTTAAATGAAAAAAAAAGGTTATCTTGCAAATTCAGCAGGCTATGGTGTGAAATAGGCCTTTTTTAGTGTTGCCTATATTTGTATTACTTATCTTTAATGCCGTCTTTGGTGTGCTTCTAAATGCAGGAGCACATTTTTCCCACTCCTATCGCTGCTTCTTCTATCTGTGGAACAGCTTGTTGCGATGTGGCCATAGAAATATAATCCATAGGAGGATTTACAACCTCAAAACCTTTGCAATTTGACTCATGGGAAGGGCTACTCTAGCAATGGCTTGCAGTCTAGACTTGAATGGAAACGGCCATCTATGCATTATATGTCCATGTTTGGTTGCGGCTGTCACTTTGCCTTTTGCAAATTTCAAAATACAATCGCCTAGAAAAAGTACAGTTTGGAAAGCAAATGATGTCATTACTAAATGTGTAATGCGATAGGTATCTTGACATTACTGTTTTTTACACACAAAAGATGTTTAATTCATCAAATATTTCATCATCAAATGACAGCCCGGTTTCATACACTAGACCTAACACCGTAAATGTAAAACCCGAGATACTGAAATTAGTATGATATGTTCCGTTTGGTATTGTTACATAAGACAGATGGTTACTTAAGCCAAAAACAAAAGGAGGGTGGGTAGGTTGGTGTATAACACGAATGTCTAGCACCCCAAAGGTTGCGAGTTCAAGGACAAATTTAGCATTTTAACAACTTTGAACTACTTACTACTTTTTAGCTACTTTGCAACTACTTAGCCATATAGCTAACCCTTCCCCTAACCCTAACCTTTACCCTTTTAGCTAACCCTTCCCCTAACCCAAACATGAACCCTTTAACCTAACTCCTAAACTTAACCCTAACCTTAACCCTAACCCTTAGCCTAGCTAATATTAGCCAACTAACTAATGTTAGCCACATAGTTAACATAATCATACATTTGCAAATTTGTAACATATTATACGAAATGGGTGATGGCAATCCACAAATTAATACAGTCCATACGAAACTTAACATATTATACTAAAAGAAGATTCACTGATTTACATGCAGAATAATATGAAATGCTCTTGAGTCCAGGTTGAAAATGAAGTGGATGATGACAATCTTTGAGAGAGGGAGGGTATCTGATTTCATTGGTCCTCAACTCATGGCTCAGACACTATATTCAGGATAAATTGAGTTAGCACCAAAGTTAGCCTGCCTCGGAGCGGGTTAGCTATGAATGATTCGTACCTGGCTAAAAGGTGAGAGACTTTTGTGATACTGGTTATCTCGAGTTGAACCCATCTATTTTGTGATGTGCACCAGGCCCTCCTGTAGCAAAGCACCCCCACACCATGATGCTGCCACCCCCGTGCTTCACGGTTGGGATGGTGTTCTTCGGCTTGCAAGCCTCCCCCTTTGTCCTCCAAACATAACGATGGTCCTTATGGCCAAGCAGTTCTATTTTTGTTTCATCAGACCAGAGGACATTTCTCCAAAAAGTACGATCTTTGTCCCCATGTGCAGTTGTAAACCGTAGTCTGGCTTTTTTTATTGCGGTTTTGGAGCAGTGGCTTCTTCCTTGCTGAGCGCCCTTTAAGGTTATGTCGATATAGGACTCGTTTTATTGTGGATATAGATAATTTTGTACCTGTTTCCTCCAACATCTTCACAAGGTCCTTTGCTGTTGTTCTGGGATTGATTTGCACTTTTCGTACCAAAGTACATTAATCTCTAGGAGACAGAACGCGTCTCCTTCCTGACCGGTATGACGGCTACGTGGTCCCATGGTGTTTATACTTGCGTACTATTGCTTGTACAGATGAATGTGGTACCTTTGGAAATTGCTCCCAAGGATGAATCAGACTTGTGGAGGTCTACAATCTTTTTTCTGAAGTCGTGGCTGATTTCTTTTGATTTTCCCATGATGCCAAGAAAAGAGGCACTGAGTTTGAAGGTAGGCTTTGAAATACATCTACAGATACACCTCCAATTGACTCAAAGGATGTCAATTAGCCTATCAGAAGCTTCTAAAGCCATAACATAATTTTCTGTAATTTTCCAAGCTGTTTAAAGGCACAGTCAACTTAGTGTATGTAAACTTCTGACCCACTGGAATTGTGATACAGTGAATCATAAGTGAAATAATCTGTCTGTAAACAATTGTTGGAAAAATTACTTGTGTCATGCACAAAGTAGATGTCCTAACCAACTTGACAAAACTATAGTTTGTTAATTAACAAGAAATTTGTGGAGTGGTTGAAAAACTAGTTTAATTGACTCCAACCTAAGTGTATGTAAACTTCCGACTTCAGCTGTATATACAATATACAGTGCCTATAGAAAGTCTATAACCCCCTTGGATTTCTTCACATTTTATTGTGTTACTAAAAGGGATTCAAATGTATTAAATTGTCATTTTTTGTCAACGATCTACACAAAATATTCTACAATGTCAAAGTAGAAGAAAAATGCTACATTTTTTAAAGATGAATAAAAACCATCAATATACAGTTGCATGAAAAGTTTGTGAACTCTGGAATGACCTGGATTTCTGCATTGATTGCTCATAAAATGTGGTCTGATCTTCATCTAAGTCTTAATAATAGACAAACACAATCTGACTAAACTAATAACACACAAACAGTTGTACTTTTCAAATTTTTATTGAAGACATTGAGAAATCATTCACAGTGCATGCTGGAAAAAGTAAGTGAACCCTTGAATTTAGTAACTTGTAGATCCTCCTTTAGCAGCAACAACCTCCGCCAAATATTTCCTGTAGCTGCTTATAAGACTTGCACAACGTTGAGGAGGCATTTTGTTACATTCCTCCCTACAAATCTGTTTCAGTTCATCAGTATTTCTGGGTTGTCTTGATTGCACAGCCCTCTTCAGGTCATGCCACAGCATCTCAATTGGGTTAAGGTCAGGACTCTGCCATGCCAAAACAGGAATCTTCTTCATTTTCAGCCATTCTTTAGTTCATTTACTTGTATGCTTTGGGTCATTTTCTTGTTGCATCACCCAACCTCTCTTAAGCTTGAGATCATGGACTGCTGCCCAGACATTCTCCTGTAAAATGTTTGATACACTTTTGAATTCATTGTTCCCTCAATCAAATCAAATCAAATGTATTTATATAGCCCTTCTTACATCAGCTGATATCTCAAAGTGCTGTACAGAAACCCAGCCTAAATCCCCAAACAGCAAGCAATGCAGATGTAGAAGCACGGTGGCTAGGAAAAACTCCCTAGAAAGGCCAAAAACCAAGGAGAAACCAAGAGAGGAACCAGGCTATGAGGGGTGGCCAGTCTTCTTCTGGCTGTGCCGGGTGGAGATTATAACAGAACATGGCCAAGATGTTCAAATGTTCATAGATGACCAGCAGGGTCAAATAATAATAATCACAGTGGTTGTCGAGGGTGCAGCAAGTCAGCACCTCAGGAGTAAATGTCAGTTGGCTTTTTATAGCCGATCATTAAGAGTATCTCTACCGCTCCTGCTGTCTCTAGAGAGTTGAAAACAGCAGGCCTGGGACAGGTAGCACGTCCGTTTAACAGGTCAGGGTTCCATAGCCGCAGGCAGAACAGTTGAAACTGGAGCATCAGCACGGCCAGGTGGACTGGGGACAGCAAGGAGTCATCATGCCAGGTAGTCCTGAGGCATGGTCCTAGGGCTCAGGTCCTCCGAGAGAGAGAAAGAAAGAGAGAAATAGAGAATTAGAGAGAGCATACTTAAATTCACACAGGACACCGGATAAGACAGGAGAAGTACTCCAGATATAACAAACTGACTCTAGCCCCCCGACACATAAACTACTGCAGCATAAATACTGGAGGCTGAGACAGGAGGGGTCAGGAGACACTGTGGCCCCATCCGATGATATCCCCGGACAGGGCCAAACAGGAAGGATATAACCCCACCCACTTTGCCAAAGCACAGCCCCCACCCCACTAGAGGGATATCTTCAACCACCAACTTATCATCCTGAAACAAGGCCGAGTATAGCCCACAAAGATCTCCGCCACGGCACAACCCAAGGGGGGGCGCCAACCCAGACAGGAAGATCACGTCAGTGACTCTACCCACTCAAGTGACGCACCCCTCCTAGGGACGGCATGAAAGAGCACCAGTAAGCCAGTGACTCAGCCCCTGTAATAGGGTTAGAGGCAGAGAATCCCAGTGGAGAGAGGGGAACTTGCCAGGCAGAGACCGCAAGGGCGGTTCGTTTCTCCAGAGCCTTTCCCTTCACCTTCACACTCCTGGGCCAGACTACACTCAATCATATGACCCACTAAAGAGAGGAGTCTTCAGTAAAGACTTAAAGGTTGAGACCAAGTCTGCGTCTCTCACATGGGTAGGCAGACCATTCCATAAAAATGGAGCTCTATGGGAGAAAGCCCTGCCTCCAGCTATTTGCTTAGAAATTCTAGGGACAATTAGGAGGCCTGCGTCTTGTGACCGTAGCGTACGTGTAGGTATGTACGGCAGGACCAAATCAGAAAGATAGGTAGGCGCAAGCCCATGTAATGCTTTGTAAGTTAGCAGTACAACCTGGAAATCAGCCCTTGCCTTAACAGGAAGCCAGTGTAGGGAGGCTAGCACTGGAGTAATATGATCCATTTTTTTTCGTCATTTAGTTCTAGTCAGGATTCTAGCAGCCGTATTTAGCACTAACTGAAGTTTAATTAGTGCTTTATCCGGGTAGTCGGAAAGTAAAGCATTGCAGTAGTCTAACCTAAAAGTAACAAAAGCATGGATTACATTTTCTCCATCATTTTTGGACAGAAAGTTTCAGATTTTTGCAATGTTATGTAGATGGAAAAAAGCTGTCCTTGACACAGTCTTGATATGTTCATCAAAAGAGAGATTAGGGTCCAGAGTAACTCCGAGGTCCTTCACAGTTTTATTTGAGACGACTGTACAACCATCAAGATTAATTGTCAGATTCAACAGAAGATCTCTTTGTTTCCTGGGACCTAAATCAAGAATCTCTAAAAGTAGAAAGTTTGCAGCCATCCACTTCCTTATGTCTGAAACAGGCTTCTAGCGAGGGCAATTTTGGGGCTTCACCATGTTTCATTGAAATGTACAGCTGTGTGTCATCCGCATAGCAGTGAAAGTTAACATTATATTTTCTAATGACATCCCCAAAAGGTAAAATATATAGTGAACACAATAGTGGTCCTAAAACGGAACCTTGAGGAACACCGAAATTTACAGTTGATTTGTCAGAGGACAAACCATTCACAGACACAAACTGATATCTTTCCAACAGATAAGATGTAAACCAGGCCAGAACTTGTCCGTGTAGACCAATTTGGGTTTCCAATCTCTCCAAAAGAATGTGGTGATCGATGGTATCATAAGCAGCACTAAGGTCTAGGAGCACGAGGACAGACGCAGAGCCTCGGTCTGACTGTAACGGTTTTCTTGAGTCGAACCAAGGAGAGGCGGACCAAAACGCAGCGTGGTTATTATTCATGGTTCTTTAATCAAGAAACTATACATGAATAGACTAACAAAACAAGAAATGTGAAAAAACCAAAACAGCCCTATCTGGTGCAAACACAGAGACAGGAACAATCACCCACAAACCCCAACACCAAACAGGCTACCTAAATATGGTTCCCAATCAGAGACAATGACTAACACCTGCCTCTCATTGAGAACCATATCAGGCCAAACACAGAAACAGACAAACTAGACACACAACATAGAATGCCCACTCAGATCCCACCCTGACCAAACAAAACATAGAAACATACAAAGCAAACTATGGTCAGGGTGTGACACTGACGCCATTAAAAGGTCATTTACCACCTTCACAAGTGCAGTCTCAGTGCTATGATGGGGTCTAAAACCAGACTGAAGTATTTCGTATACATTGTTTGTCTTCAGGAAGGCAGTGAGTTGCTGTGCAACAGCCTTTTCTAAAAATGTTGAGAGGAATGGAAGATTCGATATAGGCCGATAGTTTTTTATATTTTCTGGGTCAAGGTTTGGCTTTTTCAAGAGAGGCTTTATTTTAGTGAGTTTGGTACACATCCGGTGGATAGAGAGCCGTTTATTATGTTCAACATAGGAGGGCCAAGCACAGGAAGCAGCTCTTTCAGTAGTTTAGTTGAAATAGGGTCCAGTATGCAGCTTAACGGTTTAGAGGCCATGATTATTTTCATCATTGTGTCAAGCGATATAGTACTAAAACACTTGAGTGTCTCTCTTGATCCTAGGTCCTGGCAGAGTTGTGCAGACTCAGGACAACTGAGCTTTGGAGGAATACGCAGATTTAAAAACAAGTCCGTCATTTGCTTTCTAATGATCATGATCTTTTCCTCAAAGAAGTTCATGAATTTATTACTGCTGAAGAAAAAGCCATCCTCACTTGGGGAATGCTGCTTTTTAGTTAGCTTTGCGACAGTATCAAAAATAAATTTGGGATTATTCTTATTTTCCTCAATTAAGTTAGAAAAATAGGATGATCAGCAGCAGTGAGGGCTCTTCGATACTGCACGGTACTGTCTAGTCGGAAGACTTCCAGTTTGGTGTGGCACCATTTCCGTTCCAATTTTCTGGAAGCTTGCTTCAGAGCTCGGGTATTTTCTGTTTACTAGGGAGCTAGTTTCTTATGAGAAATGTTTTTAGTTTTTAGGGTGCACCTGCATCTAGGGTATTGCGCAAGGTTAAATTGAGTTCCTCAGTTAGGTGGTTAACTTATTTTTGTCCTCTGACGTCCTTGGGTAGGCAGAGGGAGTCTGGAAGGGCATCAAGGAATCTTTGTGTTGTCTGAGAATTTATAGCACGACTTTTGATGCTCCTTGGTCTGAGCAGATTATTTGTTGCGATTGCAAACGTAATAAAATGGTGGTCCGATATTCCAGGATTATGAGGAAAAACATTAAGATCCACAACATTTATTTCAAGGGACAAAACTAGGTCCAGCGTATGACTGTGACAATGAGTAGGTCCAGAGATATGTTGGACAAAATCCACTGAGTCGATGATGGCTCCAAAAGCCCTTTGGAGTGGGTCTGTGGACTTTTCCATGTGAATATTAAAGTCACCAAAAATTTGAATTTTATCTGCCATGACTACAAAGTCCGATAGGAATTCATGGAACTCAGTGAGGAAGGCTGTATATGGCCCAGGAGGCCTGTAAACAGTAGCTATAAAAAGTGATTGAGTAGGCTGCAGATTTCATGACTAGAAGCTCAAAAGACGAAAACGTCATTTTTTTCTTTGTAAATTGAAATTTGCTATCGTAAATGTTAGCAACACCTCCTCCTTTGCAGGATGCACGGGGGATATGGTCACTAGTGTAACCAGGAGGTGAGGCCTCATTTAACACAGTAAATTCACCAGGCTTAAGCCATGTTTCAGTCAGGCCAATCACATCAAGATTATGATCAGTGATTAGTTAATTGACTATAACTGCCTTTGAAGTGAGGGATCTAACATTAAGTAGCCCTATTTTGAGATGAGGTATCACAATCTCTTTCAATAATGGCAGGAATGGAGGAGGTCTTTATCCTAGTGAGATTGCTAAGGCGAACACCGCCATGTTTAGTTTTGCCCAACCTAGGTCGAGGCACAGACACGGTCTCAATGGGGATAGCTGAACTGACTACACTGACTGTGCTAGTGGCAGACTCTACTAAGATGGCAGGCTGGCTAACAGCCTGCTACCTGGCCTGCACCCTATTTAATTGTGGAGCTAGAGGAGTTACAGCCTGTCTCTGTTGGTAGATAAGATGAGAGCACCCCTCCAGCTAGGATGGAGTCCGTCACTCCTCAGCTTGGTCCTGTTTGTGGGTGAGTCCCAGAAAGAGGGCCAATTATCTACAAATTCTATTTTCTGGGAGGGGCAGAAAATAGTTTTCAACCAGCGATTGAGTTGTGAGACTCTGCTGTAGAGCTCATCACTCCCCCTAACTGGGAGGGGGCCAGAGACAATTACTCGATGCCGACGACACATCTTTCTAGCTGATGTTGCGCTTGGTGATCTCTGACTGTTTCATCCTAACATCGTTGGTGCCGACGTGGATAACAATATCTCTATACTCTCTACACTCGCCAGTTTTAGCTTTAGCCAGCTCCATCTTCAGATTAGCCTTAACGTCGGTAGCCCTGCCCCCTGGTAAACAGTGTTTGATCGATGGGTGATTCTTTTTACTGCAGGTAATGGAGTCACCAATGACTAGGGTTTTCAACCTGTCAGAGCTAATGGTGGGAAGCTTCGGCGTCTCAGACCCCATAACGGGAGGAGTAGAGACAAGAGAAGGCTCGGCCTCAGACTCCTACTCGCTGCTTAATGGGGGAAACCGGTTGAAAGTTTCTGTCGGCTGAATGAGCGACACCGGTTGAGCATTCCTACAGCATTTCCCTCAATAAGCCATGAGAAAGTTGTCCGGCTGCGGGGAATGTGCGAGGGGATTTATACTACTATCTGTACTTACTAGTGGCACAGACGCTGTTTCATCCTTTCCTACACTTAAATTACCATTGCCTAACGATTGCGTCTGAAGCTGGGCTTGCAGCACAGCTATCCTCGCCGTAAGACGATCGTTCTCCTGTATATAATGAGTACAGTGACTGCAATTAGAAGGCATCATGTAAATGTTACTACTTAGCTTCGGCTGGTGGAGGTTCTGACGAACCACGTCCAGATAAAGCATCATGTTAATGTTACTACTTAGCTTCGGCTGGTGGAGGTCCTGACGAACCACGTCCAGATAAAGCATCATGTTAATGTTACTACTTAGCTTCGGCTGGTGGAGGTCCTGACGAACCACGTCCAGATAAAGCATCATGTTAATGTTACTACTTAGCTTCGGCTGGTGGAGGTCCTGTAGAACCACGTCCAGATAAAGCATAATGTTAATGTTACTACTTAGCTTCGGCTGGTGGAGGTCCTGACGAACCACGTCCAGATAAAGCATCATGTTAATGTTACTACTGGTTGGCTGTTGGAGGTCCTGACGAACCACGTCCAGATAAAGCATCATGTTAATGTTACTACTGGTTGGCTGTTGGAGGTCCTGACGAACCATGTCCAGATAAAGCATCATGTTAATGTTACTACTGGTTGGCTGTTGGAGGTCCTGACGAACCACGTCCAGATAAAGCATCATGTTAATGTTACTACTGGTTGGCTGTTGGAGGTCCTGACGAACCATGTCCAGATAAAGCATCATGTTAATGTTACTACTGGTTGGCTGTTGGAGGTCCTGATGAACCATGTCCAGATAAAGCATCATGTTAATGTTACTACTGGTTGGCTGTTGGAGGTCCTGACGAACCATGTCCAGATAAAGCGTCCGGAGTGAAAAAGTTGAATGAAAAAAAGTTGAGTGAGGGAAAAACTAAAAATATAAATGGAAAAAAACGGAAAATTGTCAGGTAGCAAAGTAAGATTGGCAACAAAACGCACAGCAACAGGTAAACAAGTCTGCAAATCAATGATTGCAAGGCGTCCAGGCCCTGAGGCAGCAAAGCAGCCCCAAAACATGATGCTCCCTCCAACAGACTGGTCTGGCCATTCCATGAGGAAAATAAGGTTTTGACTAGAAAGCATACAGCTATTGTCAGATGTGACTTTTTGTAGCAGGTTAGGAAATGTTATAGTGGGTGTAGTGAAATGCTTGTGCTTCTAGTTCCGACAGTGCAGCAATATCTAACAAGTAATATCTACCAATTTCACACAACATGTACCCTATACACACAAATCTAAGTAAAGGAATGGAATTAAGAATATATAAATATATGGACGAGCAATGTCAGAGCGGCATAGACTAAGATACAGTAGAATAGTATTGAATACAGTATATACATATGAGATGAATAATGCACTGAGCTTACGCAGTATGTTAGGATAATTAATTTAGCAGGTTAGGAGAATCTGGTTAAGGTTAGGAAAAGGGTTAGGGTTAGCTAAAATGCTAAAAAAAATCCCTTTTGGTGTCAATTTAAAAAAAAGATGTAACCTTTCTAACCATGACCGGAAAATAACCAGCACTCCTTCGATGGATTGCAGATTGTGTATCCTACAACTGGCCTAGAGGGCTGCATGCTTTCCCTGCCAGATAATCTCTCTCTCTCGCTCGTTTAGCTCCAAACCAATACCAGCCGGCAGACTGCACTGGATGAATTCTTCACACACGGGTGATTGGCAGTTATTTATTTGAAAATCTATTTCAATAGGCTCTTTGGGTTTGTGTATCGGTTTGCGGATATGGGTGTTCTGAATATTTTGGAATCCTGCTGTGCTTAATTAACTTCTTTAATATAAACATAGTTGATGACTGAGTGAAGTGGAATTGCCCACAATGAAATTCACAATCCATGCCGACGAACTGGAGTTTGTTTGAATTGATAAAAGTGATCAAATTGATACAATGATAACATATTGTGAGGAAAAATGTATGTGAATTTCTCAATGGAAGGATGAGAATGTTTTTTGGGCTATATCTACTTAAAAGGTCTAATGCCAAGTTTTTATACAGGAAGACTGCCTGGTTGCTATATGTTTTTAACTGCCATGCATGTGCATCAAAATGGCAATACCTGTAGATGGCACTGTAATGCTTTGTCAGTTTGTGTCATTCCAAAAGCCAAAAACACATGGTGTCTCGCTCTCTCTGTCTCGCTTTCGCTCTCTCTCTCTCTCATCGAATGGAGCAGAATAATCAACCAAATACTTTTGTGTGTGTGTGGTGAGGATGGGGGCCATGTTGTCAAGTGGCCTGTGACTAATGTGGTGAGTGAGGGGGAGATGGGAGGAATGGGAGGTGAGTGAGGAGGGAGGGGAGTGAAGGGAAGGGAGGAAGTAGTGAGGGGGAGGGAGGGAGGAGGGAGGGGGAGGGAGGAGGGAAGAAAGAGTGAGGGGAGGGAGGGAGGAGTGAGGGGAAGGGAGGGAGGAATGAGGGAGAGAGAGGGAGGAGTGATATACAGCATGGGAGGTAGAGGAGACGACAGTGGTGGTGTCAGAGTGGGGCATTTTTAGGTATGTGTGCGTGTGTGCGTGCGTGTCTCTCTCTCTCTAACATTAGAGGGTGCCAAAGTGCTGAGAGAGGTTGTACAGGATCACCTGGGAAGTTTTAATAGAATGCAACATAGGCATTAAAACACATGGTGGCAGTGACGCCTCCCAAGTTGCAGTGGACTCAAGTCCTCAGTGAGATACTTAGCTGGGTCTCTCTTGACATGATCTGGGGGTGAAGGTCATTCTCAGGGAGTTGGTCAACCATGGTTTGCCAGTGCTGTGATAAAATATTGTGGAACATAATGAATTTCAAGAATTTATCTCCACTGTATGTTAGCTAACCAGTCAGTTTTAGAGGATGATTCCATACATTTTACAGATTAACTGCCAATATGCCAACATTCCATTCAAAGAATGCAGTCAATCCGCAGCCAAACACTGGATCAGATCAGTTGTTGATAGGACTTAGATATGTTGTAACTGCAACAAGTACTGATATTGTATCATACGTATAAAAGCAGTCTCAGCTTTCCAAGGAAACAACTAAAAATGTTGACTTTTATGGTCTGTTTACATATATTTTAGAGGCTATGTATACATAACAGTTTCATAAAACCTGTATAAACTGTATTTATGATAACAGTGTTTTCAGAAAGTATTCCTACCCCTTGACTTATTCCACATTTTGTTGTGTTACAGCCTGAATTGAAAATGGATGACATTTTTTTCTGACCAATGTACGCACAATACCCTACAATGAAAAAGTTAAAACATTTAAAAAAAACATTTTTGCTAATTTATTGAAAATGAAATGCATAAATATCTCATTTGCACAAGTATTCACATGCCTACGTCAACCCAGTGTCTGGTGGACAGCAGACTGAACCATGTTTTTCTCTAGGATTTTGCCTGTGCTTAGCTCCATTTAGTTTATTTTTTATCCTGAAAAACTCCCCAGTCCTTAACGACTACAAACATACCCATAACATGATGCAGCCACCACTATGCTTGAAAATATGGAGAGTGGAACTCAGTAATGTGATGTATTGGATTTGCCACAAACAGAACACTGTATTCAGGACAAAAGAGAATTGCTTTGCCACTTTTTTTGCAGTATTACTTTAGTGCCCTGTTGAAAACAGGTGCATGTTTTGAATATTTGTATTCTGTACAGGCTTTCTTCTTTTCAGTCTGCCGGGGCGGCAGGGTAGCCTAGTGGTTAGAGCGTTGGACTAGTAACCAGAAGGTTGCGAGTTCAAACCCCCGAGCTGACAAGGTACAAATCTGTCGTTCTGCCCCTTAACAGGCAGTTAACCCACTGTTCCCAGGCCGTCATTGAAAATAAGAATTTGTTCTTAACTGACTTGCCTGGCTAAATAAAGGTAAAAAATTGTTTTTAAATTAGGTTAGTATTGTGGAGTAACTACAATTTTGTTGATCCATCCTCAGTTTTCTCCTATCACAGCCATTAAACTCACAGCCATTAAACTGTTTTAAAGTCACCATTGGCCTCATGGTGAAATCCCTGAGCAGTTTCCTTTCTCTCCGGCAACTGAGTTAGGAAGGACGGCTGTATCTTTGTAGTGACTGGGTGTGTTGATACACCATCCAAAGTGTAATTAATAACTTTACCATGCTCAAAATTACTTTTTTTTCTCTCCATCTACCAACAGGTGTCCTTCTTTGCGAGGCATTGGAAAACCTTTCTGGTCTTTGTGGTTGAAAGTGTTTGAAATTCACTGAAATTCAGAGGGACCTTAATTAAAGAATATTGTATCTGTGGGGTACAGAGATGAGGTAGTCTTGCCATAACAAAGGAGTTGAATACTTATTGACTCAAGAGATTTCATTCTTTCACTTTTTATTAATTTGTAAACATTTTGAAAAACAGAATTCTATTTTGACATTATGGGGTATTATGTGTAGGCAAGTGAGAAAACCCCCCGAATTTATCAATTTTAATTTCAGGTTGTAACAACACAAAAAGTCAAGGGGTGTGAATACTTTCTGAAGGCACTGTATATGGCAATATTTTAGGTTGACAATTATATTACACAATTTCTGATATCACATGCCTTTGTTTTATTTTCCTGCGTAAGTAAAACAGGATTGGTTTCGATTTATCCTTGACTAATATGGCTGCCATTTTCACTCCATTCTGGAACTTCAAGGATTTATGACATAACCACTTCCCAAATAGGATATGAAACATCATAAGCCAAAACTGTTTAGAATAGCATGAGATTAGCTATAAAACTGCCAATTTTTCTCTCTGCCCCATGGCAATGTGTAGAATTGCAGGAAATTAGCATTAAAACAGAAACATTTTCTCTCAGCCTCCTTGCAAAATATGTAGAATAGTATAAAATTAGCTATGAAGATGCATTTTTTCTCTCTTTGCAACATGACAAAATTGTAGGATGTTAGCTATTTGCCAACCTTGCGGCCTGCAGTACACCACTGGATGGGGGATGGGGGGTTCATGTAGTTCATGACCAAGGCGAATTTAGAGTACTAGAGTATGTTGTAACATTAAAGGCTAAGCAGCTATCATCACCTTGACCTTCATCAACACCCATACTATTTTTCTGTCACTATTATGTACCTTTTGTCCTTAACAAAGGAGGAGCCACCCATGTATAACGTTAGTTTAGAACTAGTTTGCAGCCCTCTTGACTAGTTTGAGAGATTCCTGTGGTTGTAAATTGCTCCTGGCCACCCACGTTGTGCATCCAGCCTACTTCTCTTGACTGACCCCATGCATCATGGCCATTACATTGAGAGTCGTGTGAGTTGAGAAAACAAATCAAACAAACATTCCCCCAATAAAAAGGAATACGAGAATATTATCTTTAATACATTCTGTTATTACAGGCAATGTTGTGATTTCAGAGAGAGATGGCACCATAGAAACAGACTTAGGTTTACAGCCCCTGATGTGACGCTCCTTGACACTGTAGTCCAGCGTTCCCCAAACTCGGTCCTCGGGACACCAAGGGGTGCACGTTTTGGGTTTTGCCCTAACACGACACAGCTTAATCAAAAATGATCAAAGCTTGGTGATTAGTTGATTATTTGAATCAACTGTGTAGTGTTAGAGCAACAATCTAAACTTAGATACCTTGGGTTCCCGAGGACCGAGTTTGGGAGGCCTACCTTTCCTACCTTTGGGGATTTTTGGAACTTGCTTCCATCTTTTCATTGAGGAGGGAGGGTGAACTGAAGTCCCATGGACCCAACATTTTCAGATAAGAATGAGCTTCCAAAAATCACCATCACTTATTTTCTGGCTTTTCTATAATGTTTCATTGGATCACTTTGTGGAGGTTTGAGTAGTAACCTAATTGATGTGCAAAATAGCTCAATCCGTTCATCAGACACTTCTGCCTATGCGCAATTAGCCTAGGGACGATGTTACTCCATTAAGGACATGCAGGCCCTTGGCATTTATGGTCGCCAGGGGGCGCTAGGTGCCAACGAACCGCTGGCCCTCATAGCAGGTGGCTTGGCCAGTGGCTAGTGTTGAACGGTTTCCTTGTCATCGTAATGCTGGTCTTCACGACTCCCTCAGTACTTATGAAAGAATGCCGACAAGGTCAATACACTGCGTCGCGTTGGTATATTTTACATATTTCTCTGTCTCACTGTTCACCCTCTTTGGCTAATCTGTTCACCTTCTTTGGCTAATTCCCAATCTGGCCCTCAAACCATCATGTTCACCTAATAATCCCCAGTTTACAATTCTCATTCATCCCCCTCCTCTCCCCTGTAACTATTCCCCAGGTCGTTGCTGTAAATAAGAACGTGTTCTCAGTCAATTTACCCGGTAAAATAACGGATAAATAATAAAAATAAAATCTAGACTAACATACCACGTCTATTTATTTGAACTTTTATGATTTAGTTCTGGGAACCCTTCCACCGTTTTAGTTCTAAAATGTAGGAAGGTAACAGACTAGTAAAATGTGATTCATCACTACAATTATCCCGAGACACGAGCAGTAGTCAGTGGCAAATTCCTTCGACTTTTAGCTCCAAAAGTCTGTCAATGCCAGCGAAATATTTCAATTTACACCATTACATCAATCTTCTAAATTGTAAAAGGAATGTTTTTCAACATAGCCTATATTATTGATAATATCGTAAAAAATTGTACGTGAATTTTCACAGAAAAAAAACAAGTAAATTCGATTCTACACAGAAAAAATATATAGCATATATATGTTATATTTATTGAATGAAATAATAACAGCGCCATATATATTTTATGTGCAAAATAAATTCAAATATAGGCCATGTCAATAAAAACAAATGGACACAATATCATTGTTTTCTAAATTGTACCCATGTTTTGTAGGAAACGGGACTGTAGGACTACCGGGGACTATCTATTTTTTAAATATTTTTTAAATCCAACCAAATATGAATTCATAATTTAGCAATTTACTATTTAAAAAACGGTTTCTAAGTTTATACAATTCATCAAGTAATGTATTGTATAACATTTATCATAATTTACCTAATATCTCTCTCTCTCTCTCTCTCAATTTCAATTTAATTTCAATTTGAGGGCTTTATTGGCATGGGAAACATGTGTTTACATTTGCCAAAGCAAGTGAAATAGATAATTAACAAAAGTGAAATAAACAATAGAACAGCAAACATACACTCGCAGAAGTTCCAAAAGAATAAAGGCATTACAAATGTCATATCATGTCTGTATACAGTGTTGTAATGATGTGCAAATAGTTAAAGTACAAAAGGGAAAATAAATAAACATAAATATGGGTTGTATTAACAATGGTGTTTGTTCTTCACTGGTTTCCCTTTTCTTGTCTCTCAATTCAATTCAATTCCAATTCAATTTAAGGGCTTTATTGGCATGGAAAACATATGTTAACATTGCCAAAGCAAGTAAACTAGATAATAAACAAAAGTGAAAAAAAATCTAATGAACAGTAAACATTACACTCACAAAAGTTCCAAAAGATTAAATACATTACAAATGTCATATTATGTGCAAATAGTTAGAGAAAGAAAGGGAAAATAAATAAACATAAATATGGGTTGTATTTACAATGGTGTTTGTTCTTCACTGGTTGCCCTTTTCTTGTGGCAACAGGTTACATATCTTGCTGCTGTGATTGCACACCTGTATTTCACCCAATAGATTTGGGAGTTTATCAAAATTGGGTTTGTATTCGAATTCTTTGTGGATCTGTGTAATCTGAGGGAAATATGTGTCTTCAATATGGTCATACATTTGGCAGGAGGTTAGGAAATGCAGCTCAGTTTCCATCTCATTTTGTGGGCAGTGTGCACATAGCCTGTCTTCTCTTGAGAGCCATGTCTGCCCATGGTGGCCTTTCTCAATAGCAAGGCTATGCTCACTGAGTCTGCACATTGTCAAAACTTTCCTTCATTTTGGGTCAGTCACAGTGGTCAGGTATTCTGCCACTGTGTACTCTCTGTTTAGGGCCAAATAGCATTCTAGTTTGCTCTGTTTTTTTGTTCATTATTTCCAATGGGTGAAGTAATTATCTTTTTGTTTTCTCTTGATATGGTTGGGTCTAATTGTGTTGCTGTCCTGGGGTTCTGTGAGATCTGTTTGTGAGCAGAACTCCATGAATAGCTAGCTTGCTTGGGGGACTCTTCTCTAGGTTCATCTCTCTGTAGGTGATGGCTTTGTTATGGAAGGTTTGGGAATCGCGTTGGCATCGGCCTAATTCTGCTTTGCATGCATTATTTGGTGTTTTATGTTGTACACTGAGGATATTTTTTGCAGATTTCTGCATGCAGTGTCTCAATTTGGTGTTTGTCCCATTTTGTGAATTCTTGGTTTTAATTGTTTTTATTACATGCCAGTGTTTACTGTCCCGGGCATCTCGCCTCTACTTCCCGCCCCTCAGTTCCCACACAATAACACTGCTGTGACAGTTATTTAGATAGTCGATTGTAGATAGTATTTGCTACTATTTGGCTACTGATAGCCTACCTACTAATAATACTAATAGGCATACTAATAAAATAACTGAGACGGTCTAAAAATGCATTCACAATTGCAATGATATCCTCAAACACCATAGCCTATGATGAGTGTTGGATAATAAATAAGCCTAGGCCTAAATTCGAAAAAAGAAAGAATTCGGTCATGTGTTGTTATACCAAAATTCACATAGGCCAACAACAATTATTACTTGCCGACAAAAGATGTTAAATCTCCTAGCCTAATGTCTAATACAGGGATGGAACCTGCCTCGTTTTTAACATTAGTTAAACATTCTGCCTGAGAAAGTGCGTGATGCCTTACGAGCAAAAGCTGGAGGAATTTTGATAGCATTGTTAGCACCTTTGGACTGAGACTGACACATGCAAGGTCTCCGTGCGCTCCGTTTGGTCCCACTAAAATCGCATTCCCTCTCACACCACGTCAACCTTTCTCACCTTGGCCGTTTCTTCTTCCTCGGCCAAATGATCTTAATTTAACCTTTAATTAGCTTGCGCATTCCGCCCTCTCGAGCTGCCCGGGCCGGGAGGGGAGCATGCGCTTTTATCTCGCGCTGGG
Organism: Oncorhynchus clarkii lewisi; assembly: GCF_045791955.1. NCBI lineage: Eukaryota > Metazoa > Chordata > Actinopteri > Salmoniformes > Salmonidae > Oncorhynchus > Oncorhynchus clarkii. The sequence goes on along the minus strand of NC_092151.1, from coordinate 79,376,132 downwards.
TGTTTATTTAAAGTTTAAACTGCAGTTTATGTTGATGAACTCAGCGTAGCGGAACCAAACGGCAGAGGAGAACACTGATTTCAACGCATGTTTGTGCTGATAAAAACTAGTTTGCCTTTTGATTCTTGTAGGCTCATATGTGGTAGGCCGATAGTGAGATCAAAGTGTATTCTTCATTTGGCTAGAAATAATATAGGCCTATATTACATTTTGATCATGAAGGCCTGTTATTAAAAAAAGCCTGTTTCACGCAATGACAGTAACAAGGTAGTAAAATAATAATCTCTCCTCCAGATTATAGCTGGTGATTTACATAATGTGGAATCTCTGACACCTCTCCATCTGTTGCGCCGTGCCCATCAGAAAAGATTACGGCACCGACCACATGTAGGGCCCATTCTTTTAGTCAACATTTGATTTTGTGCTTTGAATAAATTAAATTAAATGAATGTGTATCTTATTTTGCATTGTTGTTGTTGATTGTATAATGTTTTATAAACCCATTTTTAACGGATGAGATTGAGAAATTAAAGTAACAATCGTGTAGCCTACCTTTCAGTTTTGTGTGTAGGCTAGTTCATCCATAATGTTACAGAGAAAAACGAATTAAAATAAACCTTTATCCGGTTTAATATTCAATTTAGGATAATTATAATAATGCACATAAATAGGCAATTTATTTTAATTGTATTTATAAAGAAGTCATTCATTTCAAATGAGGTGATGCGATTGAAGACTTCTTCAAATTTTACGTTATAGTCCTTACACGATTTCATGTGCCCACATTTTAACACATATGATAGGGTATCTGAAAGTTTTTGATAAACTGCTAATATTAAGGAATAGATGTTAATATTTTAATGGTTTAATATAGCCGAAACCATTGGCATTGAGCAATATTAGTCATACAGCCCTTCAAATCATTTTATGGGAGCAGGGAGTTCCTCATACCTCTCCTTATTTAATTTCTGTGTATGTGTGTGTGTGTGTGTGCGTGTGTTTGTGTGTGTGTGTGTGTGTGTGTGGCCAACACCACTTGGAAGGCTTTTTGACTGCTGTAACTTTGCTTTCTTTCGTGCACGCTCGGGTTGAGCTCCCATCCTATTAGATGTTGGAACGCATTCGGGGAGGAGCAGCCACAGGCCAAAACGTGAACAGAGTTAAAAAAAAGTGTCTCTGTAGTGACGGATGCTTGAGCCGTAGTTTTCCCAATGTTCGACACAGTAGACTGTGCGCAGCCTTCACTCCAGTCATCCTGGCGAGCCGTGGCTTAGGCTAAACATACTTCCCCAAACTCCCTTTGTAACACACAGAAAATAAAGGAAAGGAGGCTGAGGAGGAAACTGGAGCTACCCATCTCCGTGCTGCTGAAGCTTTTGGGAGAGTTCTTTATTATTTAAACTTTACGGGACGAAGGCGAGGAGGAGATAATGCAGGCGCGCTACTCCGTCTCCAGCCCCAACTCTCTGGGCGTCGTGCCTTACATTAGCAGTGACCAGAGCTACTACCGGGCAGCGGCGGGTGGAGGGTACACCGGGATGCCAGCTCCCATGAGTATGTACTCTCACGCAGCCCAAGACCAGTACCAGGCCAGCATGGCGCGTGCGTACGGACCGTACACCCCGCAACACCAGCCCAAGGACCTGGTCAAACCTCCGTACAGCTACATCGCCCTTATCACCATGGCGATACAGAACTCACCGGACAAGAAGGTGACCCTAAACGGGATTTATCAGTTTATCATGGAGAGGTTCCCATTCTACCGAGACAACAAGCAGGGCTGGCAGAACAGCATCCGCCACAACCTGTCCCTCAACGAGTGCTTTGTCAAAGTGGCCCGGGACGATAAGAAGCCCGGCAAAGGCAGCTACTGGACTCTGGACCCGGACTCCTATAACATGTTCGAGAACGGCAGCTTCCTGAGGCGTCGCAGACGGTTCAAGAAGAGTAATGTTCAAAAGGACAAGGATGACAGGCAAGGCAGGGACCTGTCAGGGAGAGGAGCACCGGATATGGAGAACGAGCAGCCCGTGCAGGGCTCACAGCCCGTGCGCATCCAGGACATAAAGACTGAGAACGGGACCTCTACTCCACCACAGGCCGAGTCCCCCAGCCTGCCTGTGCCCAAGATAGAGAGTCCTGGCAGCAGCAGTAGTATGTCCACCGGTAGCCCTCACAGTGTGCCCTCTGCCCGGTCCCTCTCCATGGAGGGCCCCGAGCATCACCACCACGCACAGGCCGCGGCGCAAGGCTTCAGTGTGGACAACATCATGACCTCAGTCCGGGGGTCGCCTCAGGGCACCACGGAGCTCACGTCCCCTCTTATCGCATCTTCTAGGACAGGTATAACCCCCTCTCTATCTCTTAACTATTCCCCTAACCAGACGTCTGCTTACAACTCACCAAACTGCAACCAGAACTCAATATCTACAAACTCTAACGCGACGTACCATTGCAACATGCAAGCCATGAGCTTGTACGCCGGGGAACGAGGAGGCCACCTTGCGCCCGTAGACACCGTGGACGAGACTCTGCCCGATTACTCCATCACCACTACGGCCACATCCCCGCTCGGGCATGGCAACCTGAGTGCGGGACAGGACAGTGGTCACCACGCGAACCAGGGCCGACTTGCGTCCTGGTACGGAGACCTGGGACACCTGGGCACAAGCTACCCGGCACAGCAACAGAACTTCCACTCGATGCGAGAGATGTTCGAGTCTCAACGGATTGGTTTGAATAGCTCTCCGGTTAACGGAAGTAATAGCTGTCAGATGGCCTTCCCCTCCGGTCAATCCATCTACCGTACCTCCGGAGCTTTCGTTTATGACTGCGGCAAGTTCTGAAAATAACAAAAACAAAAATGTTTTTTTAAACGAATAACTTTAATATATATATTTCCTTATTTTTGTACTTTAACCTCCCTCATTCCGGTCCTTTATTCATCCCCAAATGGACTAAACAGAATGAGAGTGGTGAGATTTGTTCTGGTGTGTATGACAGACAAAGGCGCGTGTTACAACATCGAATAACACGTAAGTTTTTATCTCTCTCACTTTGGGAACTTTGTTTTTAAAGAGTGTTGCTTTAACATCCAACATGTTATTAACTTGTTATTCACTGTAAATTGCATATAGTAATTTATTATAGAAAGTAAGGGAGTATAGTTGGATGTTGTGGACCAACCACCAAAAAAGTGTTTCCAAATTGAGGTGCCTTAAATTGTGCTACATATTGTTATTTTATGAAATAGGAGGGGGACTTGTATACCGACGTATTCTATATATTTTTGTTCCATATTTGTTGAAATTATTCTGAAGGCATTGCATTGTTTGTCTAATAAATTGACATTCTATTTGATTTAAATTTGTCTGGTTTATTAGCTCTCCGTAGAGGCCCATGGGGTCCGACATGCTTTAGAATAGGGGACACAATGCAAAATAAAAGTTTGGTCTATTATTGCAAAATAAGATTGCATAGTGTCTTCCCTGGTGGTGCTTAGACAAAATTAGTGTTTAGGCCTAATGCTTCAAATCATTTGTGATTTTAAACGGCGGCGGTATATTTGCGTAAACCTCACTCTTCTGTATTTATAATGTAATATCTAAAACACAAACTATTGCACAACACACCCCACACAGTGTTGATAAGATTTACGGTGGCTATTTGGAGTAATAAAGGGGTTCTGTTTCTTGTCTTGATGTTCTGTTCTGGGGCCTTATAACCCTGCTACAATAACCGGGGCACATATGCACACAGTTTTGCCTGGCAGCACACGTTGCAGGACTGTAGTGAAATAAATGTAAAACATATACAGTTTAAACGATGTGACAATCTTATGAGTTCTGGAGTTATGTCTAGGTACTTATAGGTAGGTGTATTTAATATTACATCGTAAAGCAATACAACACACACAAGGCTGCAGCCACTAATGCGATGTTCTGCTGTATTGAGTGTGTTGTAATCTGATAGGATGCTATATACAGGCTTGCTGCTGGGCTGGTAGTGTATTATGCAATATACTCAGTGTGTATGATATATGTCCGTGTAATTGTTAGTTATTCTTGTAACGGATAGGCTATTGTCGTGGTAACGTAACACATGTTTCAACATACAGTATCTCTCCTTAGGCTATGTGGGATGTGCCATCGAGGAAAGTATGAATGTTGGGTCCAAAACCTCCAAATTAAAATAATGATTAGCAAGTTTTGTTTCTAACTTTAGGACTATCTTCAATACAGGTTGTGCAATATTTGGGCATTTTACTTTCTTATAACAAAGCTAAAATAAAATGTAGGCTACTGAGCCTACTCCTCTGCCTTGGCCATGTTTGTGTAGTCAGCACAAATGAAATGTTCCACTGAGCTACAGCACGCAATCTGAAACAGAGGGGGAGACAGGAGAGGAAGAGAGTAGAGATTTACACAACGAGATTTAGGATTTGTGTAAATAAGAAATCACACTAATTGATATCATGAAATAATTATTGACGAAGGATATGGAGTACATTTGGTGACAACAGAAGTAAGGTATGCATTGCTTGGTTTGTTTTCGCTGAGACGAGACCCTTTGTCAATATCCTCACCTCCAGGCCTTTAGTTTAACAGGTCCTTGATGTAGAGCGAGCCGAGAGCCAAACTTTGTATCACGGCTTATTGATGGAGGGGTAGGTGGCTGTTTACTAGCTCGGTGGTGCCAAGGTATCCGGGTGTTGTTTGGAGTGACCACGTGTGTTTACGGACGCTTAGTTCATACCACGCATGTCTGAAATATTCTCTTTGCCAGATGTTTGGTTGCTGCAGCAACTGATTAAAGATGAAACAAAACAAGCAAACACAGACACATAGATTAATTAAAATTAAGTGTACTTAATTTACTATTTAAAAATCAATCTAGACAATGCAACAACAAAAAACAGTCGCTTTCAAGAAAATGCATTGAAACATGATAGGACAAATATTTGTGAACATTTGTTGTTTTGAAACTCTCCTTTTGCAGGCCTATATTATTATTATCGTCTTTATTATTAATATGTCCTATTAACTAATTTGTATAATTTAAAATGTGTAAACAAGTATCGCTGCTAAGATATTACTGTAGCGTAACTGTTTAAATTGCAGATAAAACACATTTGCAGTTAAAACAAATTCACAACCAAATTCAAACCACTTCATCAAACATTTGGAATGTTTTGTATCGGCGGCGCGTGTGAGTCGGTCTCGATAGTCACAATTGGTAGTCATTACAGCTTGTTAATTGAGTGTACAGGGGTTTACAGAAAACATCTGCTTGCTTATTGTGTTAACTACATTCTCTGTCTCTTCCTCCGGGGCCTCTAAGCATGCGGCCCTCGGTCTGACAATTACACGGACTGACTGACTGGAGACCGCCCTTCGCAAATGGCGAAGTATAGTGCACCTGGTCAAAGTTAGTGCACTATATAGGAGCATATGGTGACATTTGGGACGCAGCCTGGGGCCCAGTCAGAGCGTAATGAATGTAGCCTATGCATTATATGGTGACATTTGGGACGCAGCCTGGGCCCAGTCAGAGCGTAATGAATGTAGCCTATGCATTATATGGTGACATTTGGGACGCAGCCTGGGGCCCAGTCAGAGCGTAATGAATGTAGCCTATGCATTATATGGTGACATTTGGGACGCAGCCTGGGCCCAGTCAGAGCGTAATGAATGTAGCCTATGCATTATATGGTGACATTTGGGACGCAGCCTGGGGCCCAGTCAGAGCGTAATGAATGTAGCCTATGCATTATATGGTGTTGTTATATGACATACCTCTGCGCTGAGTCTTGCTGATGCTGCCTGCTGCCGGCGGCCCTGGGCTCCGTGAGTTCAGGAACAGGGGGAGAGGAGATATTTTTACTCTCTGACACCAGTGCTTTGCTGAGGCCCAAATCTTGTACAGGTGTGTCCGTGGGGCAAGTAGGGGAGGCAGGAGGGGTAGGGGACGCAGAAGGGGGTAGGGGGTTGACTTCTCCCTGGTAGGCATTGAAAATGTGTCTTTGTTGTGATCGCTTGCACTCGTAAAAGTATTGGATTGAGAATGTGACCAGGGAACACTACACCGCAGCACAAATGCTCCCTTGAGTAAAGCCTGCTTGACAGCACAGGCAGCACAAAGTCAAGTTGGTCCAGTCAGTCACTCTGCGTTTCGGGTAAGCCTAGGCCTAAACAAAGCCAACATTGCTTATTAACCTGGACATTTTTATCTACATTTTAAAATTGAGCATTAACTATTGGTGTATAGGTAATGAAAACAGACCCTTCTAGTTTATTGGCTAGAAGCTTTAGCATACCATTTACAGTTTTCATTTTGACAACAACAAAAAGTAACCACTATAGGTCTATGCATTGGCCTAGACTGCATCACACCAATGCAAATAGGTTTAGATTTAAATAAAATAGTGGCCTACCAATAATTCAATAAACATATATTTCAAATGTTGATCCTCTCACTCATAGATGCCTAGCCATAATTGCTCTAATAGCAGTCATCAGATTATTTCCGAAGGAATAAACACACGTCATGTCGGCGCACAGAGATTGATGGCGCTATCTCTAGCTGGCCAGGTCAGGAAGGAATAAAATTCAATCAGCGGCAGAATCATTTTTCATCCGACGGAAAAGGCAGAGCGCGAGGCGAAGGTCAATGGGGAGGATGTCAACAATGCTTCATGAGCGGGCAAAGCGACGAGCTGCCACTATATGAGCACGCAGTCGCTTTCTAAAGATGCCTATAGGCCTATAACTTTCCTGGCCTAACATACTCTCATGCGCTGTTCACATAAACTACGGAATACATTATGGATATTACTGTTGACAAGTTATAGATGACTAATCGATTAGTTTACTTGGACACCCTCCTCCACACGCACATAATTGCACTATTACAGCATACACACTATAGCCTACTGTAAGCCTCTACACAAACATAGATAATTATGTGGAGACAGGCATCTCTTTTAAATAAAGGTCAACTGTGTTCTATTCATTTTAACTTTAAAGTTAAAGTGAGGGGCGTGCTCGTCTAAAAATAAGGCTTGTCCATTTTTCAGATCAAATAAGGCGTTCTGCAGCTTAACACCTTGTCAATATTGAATATTGCATGTAGCCTACAATTAAGTTATTAAACGTGAATTAAATATGGTTAGATGTTAAATACCAATTTTATTAACACGGTTAAGGCGAGGCGTTCTGCTACAATAATGATGACAGGAATCGTCATACCTTTTGATTTAATAATACCAAAATAAGAACAAAATTAAGGAATTGCACTTACAAACTCTTGGTTATGCGTTATAGTTATGACAATGAATAATTAAAACAAATAGTAACATTCCCTCAAACATGCTGACTTTGCAGGCAATAGTCTAATAGGCCCACATAGGCTACTTGATTAAAGTATTATGACAAGAGATACAATGTTCTCAAGTATTCTATTTTATTAGGCAATTATTTTTACATTCCATAATGAGCTAAAAACAGAATTTGAAACTTCAAGAGTAAACGTGAGAATGGCATGAAACACAGACTAGGAGGGGCTGTATGAGCAAGAGCTTATCAAATCAATTTGTAAGTCAACAGCAATTACACACACACACACACACACACACACACACACACACACACACACACACACACACACACACACACACACACACACACACACACACACACACACACACACACACACACACACACACACACACACAAGAGGATGTGTAACGCGAAACTGAGACCCTCCCCTCGTCTTTAAATGAAGCTGTTAAGGCCTACAATCACAACAATTCCGGGCGCCTTCAAGACAAACCCACACGCCCCTCAATAACACGTCAACGCATGAATGATGTATAATATATAAATTCACTGTCGTTCAATCTTCGCTTTTCACATCTGTCTAACGCCTGTCTGATGCATTAAGACATATTTTACTCAGCACTGTTTAAGGTCCTGGTGGGGATAAATCTAACCACCGGAGTGTCAGTGTCAGTGTGTCTGTCTCCCCGCCCAGGCAGGCCCTGTGGGGGCAGGCCCCGGGGCCAGAGCCGGGGGAGACATGGACCTGGGTACGCTTGAAGGCGCGCCATTTTCCAAAGCCCTCGGAAAAGTCAGAAGTAATGGTGAAGGTTGCCACTGCCTCGCGGGGACGTTTAGTTCTACGACACGAGAGGTTCTATTACAGTAGTGTAATTGAGCAAGGCTATAACTCTTTGCTAACATTAGCCTATCAACTGTCATTAACCAATACGCCAAACACCAATTAAAGGATTATGACTTAATATGTTGGCAATAAAAGGAGAACATGAAACAGTAGGCCTAATTATCAATTTGTAAACTATAAACTTAGGCTAGACCTACTCAATACAGTATTGCTATAAGTGACAAGAGAATGAAAAGGTGTAAGCATTTGTGCGAGTTCTCACATTGTATTATGTGATTTGCCACATTATAATCGAGACTTTCTCATGGTTCTCTATTCGCTCGTCAGCTGGTGCCAGTCAGCCTATAGCACACTAAATGAACTAGGATAAAGCCAAACAAAATATTCGATTAATTAATGGTCATACCAGCATCAGCATTTGGGGCCCTTTCTGATGGTAATCTGCATCTGCTATGTTTTATTAGAGATAAATCCGATTGCAGAGTTCCACTTCCTAACCAATCTCCCATTTACTTGTTTATTTATCCGGGCAGTGGAGAATGTCAGAAATGCTAAGCACTAACAGGGTTCAGATGACTTATATGGGCGCCATTTCCGCTGTCTCTCTATTCACTCTCTCACTTTTCTTTTAGTCCGTTTAAAACGTACAGGCCTATAGAGAGGGTCTATCTTTTATTTGAAAGATTCACTCTACCATATCGACTCTGTTGCTTATAAAGAACAGTTGATAGTTGATTTTAAACGATGGCCTACACCATGAAACGAACAAACAAAATGACATTGAAGAACATTCCAAACTGAAAAGAAAATGATTTGTCTCAAGAAATTGTAGGCCTGAAGATATCAAATTGTGAACATTTTGATCATATTTATAAAACCGAATAGTCCTAAAATCATTGCAAATTTGTAATAATAAATCGATGTCATCCTCGTAGGCTAGATGATAATACGTATATGGCTCAAATAACAGTTTAATTAGGCCTTATATAAAAATTAAGGCAAATATGTGAACCCTTTTGCTATTATGCCTGTTTTTATAATGAGGTGTAACAATAAGGACACGACGGTGGCAATTTCCATGTCTCATGAAAGCATGAATCTCCCTATTTGTTACTCCAAACCATAGCCCTATTGAGAGAGCCAAATGCCATAGCCAACCCTCTATGTAAGGATAAAGAACAGTGAGCGAAAATAACATCTATAAAGACAATTTCAGGAGATTGTTAGATTATTTCAGTTTATTTTGCTCTCCTATTTTACTGTAAAACGTATTAAGGCCTTTTTTTTGTTAGCTTTTCATAGCCAAAAATGTGGTGGCACACACTCCTCTCCTTTCTCTTTCTTCTCTGTAGTAATTTACGCCTGGAACTGGGTGCCTGCATTATGTTCCCGTGCGTTATGAAAGCTGAGCCTAGAGCAGCACAGGGCTGCTGCAGTTAGTGGCGGCGCGCGACTGGGCCCGTGCACCTGTGTGCGGCTGGCCGGCGGGCGCGAGGAGAGACCTGGCACAGTGGAAACTGGTGTGTTTTCGCTCGCACCCGGGTTCCAGGGCCAACCTCAAAGCGCCATCTGTTACCAATTATAAGTCCACACAGATGCAGCGCTGTCTCCGACGGTCAAACTGCAATGTTCTAGGTGTTGTCTTAAACAAAAAAGAGAGGCAGACAGGCAAACCCACCCTGTTTGTTCCCTCTTCGTAAACCTACCTTGAAACCCTCCATTTTCCATTTAAAATGTCAAACGGATTTTTCATAAAAATATACCACGACGGTTTTCATTTGATTAATGTAGGCCTACACAACTGATACATTTCTGGGGCTATAATCTTTGACAGTCTGGATGTTGATTCCATGAGATTCCATAAAATATAGGCTCCATAACAACCTAACTTCCTTTCTAAGCTATTGTTCTGTAACAAAACTATCTTACAAACCATTAAAGTAAAAGTATGGTGGGACGTCTCTTGGCCTCTAAAACAAAGAGGTTCGAGGTTAGGGGTTCATATTCCAGCAGTCAGAGACAAAACGAGGTCTTTACGCTTGGAAGAGGCAGCCTCCAGTGCGCGCTGGGCTTGGATTGGGCACATAGTCAGAATGTCTCGATTGAGACACATTCTGCAGGAATGGGATCCAGGCTCGAGGAAGCGTATTTCCTGAGGAATGAACAGGGTTAGTGTGCTCGCGGGGCAAACCAAGGAGAGCTGAGCTCGAGGAGGGAAGGGAAATGACAGGGGCTGAGGCTCACGCGACCTCTGAGCAACCTGGGCGCGCTGGCACGAGGAACCTCTCAGAAAACATTACTCTAGTCTTCTGACTCGACTCAAGCTTGAGGTTTTACCTCTAAAATACCTTTTACAAGATTTAACCAAAGGTATAACATCTCTCCCCTATTTATAAGGTACACATTGTACACGTGTCCTCCAGTCTAGACACATCTTTGTGGAATAATGGCGGGGAGATTATGCAGTGCCAATTGGGTGACATAAAATAGCCTATCTTCATAAATAGTTACAATTATGTTATTTAGGCTACATATATTATATGTGGTGCTATGTGTCTATGTAATTATCAATACATTTATAACAAACAATGTATATTAAGAGGAGAAGAGCAGAAGATTGTGCATGAAAAGTCAAGAAAATAATCACATATATAGGGCCAACTAATGTATCAAAAGAACAAGTTTTATTGTACCAAAATGTTTATATTCTGAATTAAATATGGCAGATGGGAATACAAAATATTTCACAAATGCTGAATAACATTTAAAACAAATTTGTTGGTCATCTTACAATAACAAATCATTAAAGTTCTACTTATTTTTTTTCTAAAAGGACAAACTGCAACCTGTGACCTATATGCCAGGCGGTTAAAACACACAAACACAAGACAACAATACAATCCCATATTGCCCAGAGACAGTGTCGAATAAAAACAATTAAAAGTCCTATCACCATATAGGCTACTAAATCATGATCAGTGAGAAAAAATATATTAAGATTAAAAACAAAAATAAGGAATGGTATTATTTAAAAGGCATCGAATAATCTTCCCTCACCATAGCAAAAGGCAAAAAAACAGACGAAGTAACTTCGTTTGGGACAGCAAAGTGATGAAAAAAATGATCCAGACTAGTTTTATATTCTTTTCACCGCATGGTGCGACTGTTGAGTCACAGTGCACTCTGGTCAGGAGTGCTCAGACAATTCCCTAGGTTTGGGTTGATCCACAGGATTTGGTTTTATGCGTTAGGGTTATTCTTCATGAGATGGATGTCAGCATCAACCATCTCTTTCACCAGTTCCTAAAGAGTCAAATAGAGGTTTAGTTTAGACACAGATATCGTCTACTCTAAACCTAACATAGCAGCCTAAATATTCATTTCCAAACACTGATAATCAAACAATTTGTATTGATTCAGGAAAATAGGTTAACCTAATAAAATTATTGGTCCGAATCGAAAAATCCCTAAGACAAAAAATATGAAAATAATGGAGAAACAAAATGGGTTGTGAACATCAAATCTGTTCAGAGGACCTCTTTATTCAGTCATGTTGATGTACTGTGGTTGGTAAGTGGGAGATTAGTCCAACTTGGCTTGTTCAATCACACTTAACCTACTTATTATTGTTCATATAAGGCTTGTACAGTATATGATTATAACACGTTAAAAAACATTAGTTTAGCTACTTAAGAAGCCGCTTAACTTTCCAATTTATGTTGTGTTTGCTGACAACACAAGAAAAGTGGAGAAGCTGGCTGGGAAGACTGTCATCGAAGAAGACCAGCATGCTGTGCTTCTCCAGTTCCACCATGGGTTATGTGCACACAGACACGCACACACACAAACACGTACGCATGCACACAAGCACACACATGCACACACGCAGAGTAAAGTGCAACACCCACCTCAAAAGTGATCTTTGCTTTCCAGCCTAACTTTGTCAGTGCCTTGGTGCTATCACCTTGCAGGTATTCCTGGGGAAAGAGAGGGAGAAACAAAAACAACTCATCATTCATGGCCACTAGAGAATGGTGTTTAGAATAGGGTAATTTTTTTTCAGCAGAAACAGTAGATTACAGTAGAAACAGTAGATATACAGTGATACAGTAGACTTCCTGTTATAAAGACTTTAATTCCACCACTATCTATCGAAATCAAACATATGCACAACTCTCTATAGGATGTAAACAGATATTAAGATCCTCTGTCTAACTCTCTCTCTCTCACACACACAGGTCAGTATCCCCTCTAGGGGAAAGGGAGGTCACAAAGTCTCACTGGCCATCAATCCCAGACTCCCCCTCCTCTCTCATCCAGAGGGTGCCAGAGCATGATGAATTGTGGGACTCCGGTGGTGTAACCTCCTTCCTCCCTCATCCCCCTCTCTCCTCTGTTTCCCTTTTGTGTTCTGCACTGGGTTCACAATCTACTGAGACCCTCTCTGAGACCACCAAAGATACAGCCTGGAAAATACCTCTCGCTCATTATCATTTTGTCACCTCTCTCTCCCCCAGTTAAACAGTCAGCAATTTGTTGTTATCCTAAAAATCTATGTGTATCTTTGAACCGTACGCAAGTTTCTTGAACAACCCTGTTACGTTCTCATACTCACTGTCAAGATTTCTACAGTTTATTTAGTGGTTGGCTACATATTTCTTTCAGTAGAAGGAGAGTACGTATCAGTTACTCCCGATGTGCTCATGTCCATGGCTGAATAGAGATGTGAACTTATAAAGGCAGAGAGCTTCTTTTCTATCTGACACTAAAACATTTGAAAATGTCTGTTTCTGGGTGATCTTATTACAGAGGAACGCTACAGCAGCATTAGCTTAGCCTGGTGCTACTTCAGCCTTTACAGAACAGGGACCCACATCTCTGAGCTGCTCCACAGCCCTCAATCACACTGGCTAACACACACACACATGCAAACGCACAAACTTTGTTGAAGTGGATTAAAGTTAACGACAAAACGTTTTTCATGTGTTATTTTTTATTTATAATGTAACCTCCAATCAATCTTCAAGTGCATTTTTAAAATGTTTTTATTAGTACAGTCTTTGAATCAGCCATCAGACAAAAGCTCGTCCCTCCTTTAGTAGTCAGTTCACAAAGTCCATTTGCAGTTCTACGCTACATTACTGACATTCAGTTCTGTTCCAGGCCTATAAACAGCCATATTTACAGAATCATTATTACAGCAATGGACGTCAATTATATAAAGTTAAAGAATTATATTAATTATAGGAGTTATTAATGGAGTGACTCCATAAGTACATTATGTTACATTTTTAAAGGAGAACATTTCAAAAGTGAAATTAATATCAGGGGTTTTTGTCCCCAATAAAGGGGTTCCAAGGTGAGTTCGCCTCAGCTCATTTATAACGTTAAAAAGCTCTCGAAGCCTACTTAAACACATTATAACTAGCCTGTTATCTGTTATAACACAAATAAACCTGTGTCTAGAACCAACATTCCTCAATGAACATAATATATGAAACACAGAGCAAAATAATGCTGAATGTATAAATAGTGAATAAAGAGGGAAAAGACCTAATGGAATCCCAGCCCCTACCATGGACTGACTATAATATTCCATGCAGTGGCAGTATGTGGCCAGAGATGGCACTGCTGAGTGCTACTAGCCATACAGAATCATCTTATGCCCCACCTCACCATGACAACATTACCTTCTCCGATCAACATAGCTGACTGAGGTGAGGTACACTTCCTGTTCCTGCATCTCTATGACTGGTCAGTAGTCAGATGTCCATCTATCTATAAGACCTGGAATACAGTGTATTTATACTGATAAAGACCTGTCAAGTCTTAAAAAAAAAAAAACACACACCCACATATATATATATATATAGAGAGAGAGAGAGAGAGAGAGAGAGAGAGAGAGAGAGAGAGAGAAATTCAACCTGCTCCGAGATTTAAAACCTTCTAACTAGAACAGAGTCAACTCACCCCTCACTGACAGAGAATGTACTGAATTATTCAACAAGAACTGCTAACAGATGGAACAATATAATCTTCATATGGATCTGATTTGGTACAGAATCCAAGGTCGTGGTATATCCTGTTTAAAATAGTATTCTCCACATGTCTGGAAATATGCAACAGTGATAACAGAAATGGGTTCTAGAAAATGTGCTATGTTGAGTGGATTGCTCTCTGAAGACAGAAGATTTGAGTAAATATTACATTTGTAGGGGCTTTAAAATTAGAGTGATAAAGCTATATCACACGCATCCTCAGATCTGTTCACAGTCCATAAACCACGCCATGCATCATGGGCAGTGTGTGTCAAGTTGTGATGGTCGCAGAAGAGGGATCACATAGGGAGAGACAAAACGATGACATAAACTGACTGTATATCTGATCCCTACAGGTATATGGTAGTGCTGATGAAACAGTTTTCCCTTTCTCTTCAGGTAGCCAGGAGCAGTAACAACACCACTGATATCACATCACACCACATCCTAAATAACCTCATTGCCACAGTTGCCAAACCATCATCAATATCATCGTCATCACCACCATTGTCAACATCATCATCGACACCTGAATTCTCCTCCCCCTCTTCCTTTCTACCATTAAAGGTGTAAACCACTCCCTCAATGTGATCACGGTCAATAAAGCCCACAGGTGATTAAGGCACTCTGAGTTGGCATGTAACGCTAAGGAATTCCAGTATCACTGAAAGTTCTGTCAATAAATCACAGCAACCCTTTCACACAGCAGACAGAGAGAACACTACAAACACAACCATAGCCAAAGAGCTCTTCGAGCCGTTGAAGGGAAAGAAAGTTCAACATCCTCATAGAGACCTCTCTCTCTCTTTCCCTCTCTCTCACGCAGAAACACTCACAGGGGACAGGCTCTGAGGATCTGATGTGGTTTGGAGAGGCCATTGGAAGTGCTTCTGGTATTTGTATGACCATGGACATGAGGATGGATGCAGACATCAAACAGTAGCAGCAATGAGACAACAGTAATTCAACTCAGTAAGTCTGGACCCCACAGCCTCAGCTGTCTGAAGGACAGACATTATTTCCCAGAAACCTTTGCCCTTTGTAAAGTCACACAGACGAAGACTGAGTGTGTGTGTTTGCGAGAATGGTTTGTTAGTGTTCTGGTCCAGGTGTGAGAAAGGCTTTTGAGGTCGTGAGAAAGACAGGGAAGGAATGAGAGAGCCGGTCCAGGTATGCACATCCTTTCATTCCTCTCTTCCTCTTCCTCACACTTCTCTATCCACATCCCTCCCTCTCTTTTTCTCTGCCCACATTAACATACTCCCAGATTCTAGAACAAGAAACACAAAGACTGGGGAGAAAAGAGAAAATAGTGAAACAGAGAGGAAGAAAGAGCCTGCTGGTTTCTCCCCAGGACTTCTAGACAGTATTAGCCACTCCAGTAAAGAGTTCAGGATCCTACCACTGAGAGATGGAGAGTTCCAGTCTGTGTGTATATTCCTGTGTGTGTATATATTCCTGTGTGTGTGTATTTCCCTGTGTGTGTGTATATATTCCTGTGTGTGTGTATATTCCTGTGTGTGTATGTATGCCTGTGTGTGTATATATTCCTGTGTGTGTGTATTTCCCTGTGTGTGTGTATATATTCCTGTGTGTGTGTATATTCCTGTGTGTGTATGTATGCCTGTGTGTGTATATATTCCTGTGTGTGTATATATTCCTGTGTGTGTATATATTCCTGTGTGTGTATATATTCCTGTGTGTGTATATATTCCATATTCCTGTGTGTGTATATATTCCTGTGTGTGTATATATTCCTGTGTGTGTATATATTCCTGTGTGTGTATATATTCCTGTGTGTGTATATATTCCTGTGTGTGTATATATTCCTGTGTGTGTATATATTCCTGTGTGTGTATATATTCCTGTGCGTGTATATATTCCTGTGTGTGTATATATTCCTGTGCGTGTATATATTCCTGTGTGTGTATATATTCCTGTGTGTGTATATATTCCTGTGTGTGTATATATTCCTGTGTGTGTATATATTCCTGTGTGTGTATATATTCCATATTCCTGTGCGTGTATATATTCCTGTGTGTGTACAGTGGGGCAAACAATTATTTAGTCAGCCATCAATTGTGCAAGTTCTCCCACTTAAAAAGATGAGAGAGGCCTGTAATTTTCATAATAGGTACACTTCAACTATGACAGACAAAATGAGAAAAAAAATATCCAGAAAATCACATTGTAGGATTTTTTATGAATTTATTTGCAAATTATGGTGGAAAATAAGTATTTGGTCACCTACAAACAAGCAAGATTTCTGGCTCTCACAGACCTGTAACTTCTTCTTTAAGAGGCTCCTCTGTCCTCCACTCGTTACCTGTATTAATGCCACCTGTTTGAACTTGTTATCAGTATAAAATACACCTGTCCACAACCTCAAACAGTCACACTCCAAACTCCACTATGGTCAAGACCAAAGAGCTGTCAAAGGACATCAGAAACAAAATTGTAGACCTGCACCAGGCTGGGAAGACTGAATCTGCATAGGTAAGCAGCTTGGTTTGAAGAAATCAACTGTGGGAGCAAATATTAGGAAATGGAAGACATACAAGACCACTGATAATCTCCCTCGATCTGGGGCTCCACGCAAGATCTCACCCCGTGGGGTCAAAATGATCACAAGAACGGTGAGCAAAAATCCCAGAACCACACGGGGGGACCTAATGAATGACCTGCAGAGAGCTGGGACCAAAGTAACAAAGCCTACCATCAGTAACACACTAAGCCGCCAGGGACTCAAATCCTGCAGTGATGAGTTGCATCCAAAGAACACCATACCTACTGTGAAGCATGGGGGTGGAAACATCATGCTTTGGGGCTGTTTTTCTGCAAAGGGACCAGGACGACTGATCCGTGTAAAGGAAAGAATGAATGGGGCCATGTATCGTGAGATTTTGAGTGAAAACCTTCTTCCATCAGCAAGGGCATTGAAGATGAAACGTGGCTGGGTCTTTCAGCATGACAATGATCCCAAACACACCGCCCGGGCAACGAAGGAGTGGCTTCGTAAGAAGCATTTCAAGGTCCTGGAGTGGCCTAGCCAGTCTCCGGATCTCAACCTCATAGAAAATCTTTGGAGGGAGTTGAAAGTCCGTGTTGCCCAGCAACAGCCCCAAAACATCACTGCTCTAGAGGATATCTGCATGGAGGAATGGGCCAAAATACCAGCAACAGTGTATGAAAACCTTGTGAAGACTTACAGAAAACATTTGACCTGTGTCATTGCCAACAAAGGGTATATAATAACAAAGTATTGAGATAAACTTTTGTTATTGACCACATACTTATTTTCCACCATAATTTGCAAAATAAATTCATAAAAAATCCTACAATGTGATTTTCTGTTTTTTTTTTCTCATTTTGTCTGTCATAGTTGAAGTGTACCTATGATGAAAATTACAGGCCTCTCTCATCTTTTTAAGTGGGAGAACTTGCACAATTGGTGGCTGACTAAATACTTTTTTGCCCCACTGTATATATTCCTGCGTGTGTATATATTCCTGTGTGTGTATATATTCCTGTGTGTGTATATATTCCTGCGTGTGTATATATTCCTGTGTGTGTATATATTCCTGTGTGTGTATATATGCCTGTGTGTGTATATATGCCTGTGTGTGTATATATTCCTGTGTGTGTATATATTCCTGTGTGTGTATATATGCCTGTGTGTGTATATATTCCTGTGTGTGTATATATGCCTGTGTGTGTATATATTCCTGTGTGTATATATTCCTGTGTGTGTATATATTCCTGTGTGTGTATATATTCCTGTGTGTGTATATATTCCTGTGTGTGTATATATTCCTGTGTGTGTATATATTCCTGTGTGTGTATATATTCCTGTGTGTGTATATATTCCTGTGTGTGTATATATGCCTGTGTGTGTATATATTCCTGTGTGTGTATATATTCCTGTGTGTGTATATATTCCTGTGTGTGTATATATGCCTGTGTGTGTATATATTCCTGTGTGTGTATATATTCCTGTGTGTGTATATATTCCTGTGTGTGTATATATGCCTGTGTGTGTATATATTCCTGTGTGTGTATATATTCCTGTGTGTGTATATATTCCTGTGTGTATATATTCCTGTGTGTGTATATATTCCTGTGTGTGTATATATTCCTGTGTGTGTATATATTCCTGTGTGTGTATATATTCCTGTGTGTGTATATATTCCTGTGTGTGTATATATTCCTGTGTGTGTATATATTCCTGTGTGTGTATATATTCCTGTGTGTGTATATATTCCTGTGTGTGTATATATTCCTGTGTGTGTATATATTCCTGTGTGTGTATATATTCCTGTGTGTGTATATATTCCTGTGTGTGTATATATTCCTGTGTGTGTATATATTCCTGTGTGTGTATATATTCCTGTGTGATGGGAGACAGCAGGGGGGGTGTGAGTTATATCACAGGATTCTTCCGCCGTCTCCACGTGAGGCTCGGTCGACACACAACGTGGGTACTGAACTCCAAAGAGTGGCCTTGTCCCTCTCTCACACACACACACACACACACACACACACACACACACACACACTTAGAAGCATAATGTATATTTATATATGAGAGAAGGAGGAATAGTACATAAGTTGGGAGCTGTATTTATAGTAAAACTATGAGGGCAACGTATTGATTAACAATGAAAGAGACCAGTCTCTCTCCCTTCCTTCAGCCCCCCCCCCCCCCCCATGATGATTGTTCTCCATCAGTGCTCATTAAAATTCCTGGGGGAGCTGTGTGATAAATATTTAGGTGGATGAGGACACACTCTAAACACTCTTGAGGAGCAGAGTGGAGGCTAGCAGCAGATCGCACTAAGTGCCCCAACGCCACCGCTAAGCATTCTGCCTCCCCTTCAGCTCCAAGGAGATTTGTATATGTGAAGTACTTACTGTCAAGATAACCAGCACAGGGAGAGAGGGGGCAAGATTAATAGCGAAGCCAGCCAACCGTGTGGTGTGTATGTGTGTGTATGAGATTTGAAAAAGTTTAGAAATGAACATGCACACACACGTTCAATTGTTATTGTCACATGCACAAGTACATTGAAATGCTTAACTTGCATGATCTAACCAACAATGCAGTTATCAATATCAAAATAGTATAACTAACCTTTAGATAATAATATATATTTTTGAAGTATAAATACACATACACACATACAGTTGAAGTCGGAAGTTTACATACACTTAGGTTGGAGTCATTAAAACTCATTTTTCAAACACTTCACAAATTTCTTGTTAACAAACTATAGTTTTGGCAAGTCGGTTAGGACATCTACTTTGTGCATGACACAAGTCATTTTTTTACAGACAGATTATTTCACTTATAATTCACTGTATCACAATTCCAGTGGGTCAGAAGTTTACATACACTAAATTGACTGTGCCTTTAAACAGCTTGGAAAATTCCAGAAAATTATGTCATGGCTTTAGAAGCTTCTGATAGGCTAATTGACATAATTTGAGGCAATTGGAGGTGTACCTGTGGATGTATTTCAAGGCCGAACTTCAAACTCAGTGCCTCTTTGCTTGACATCATGGGAAAATCAAAAGAAATCAGCCAAGACCTCCACAAGTCAAAATTGGAGACCTCCACAAATCTGGTGCATCCTTGGGAGCAATTTCTAAATACCTGAAGGTACCACGTTCATCTGTACAAACAATAGCATGCAAGTATAAACACCATGGAAGCACGCAGCCGTCATACCACTCAGGAAGGAGACGCGTTCTGTCTCCTAGAGATTAACGTACTGCGAAAAGTGCAAATCAATCCCAGAACAACAGCAAAGGACCTTGTGAAGATGCTTGCGGAAACAGGTACACAAGTATCTATATCCACAGTAAAACGATTCCTATATCGACATAACCTGAAAGACCGCTCAGCAAGGAAGAAGCCACTGCTCCAAAACCGCAATAAAAAGCGAGACTTCGGTTTGCAACTGCACTTGTGGACAAAGATCTTACTTTTTGGAGAAATGTCCTCTGGTCTGATGAAACAAAAATAGAACTGTTTGGCCATAATGACTATCGTTATGTTTGGAGGAAAACGGATGAGGCTTGCAAGCTGAAGAACACCATCCCATCCATGAAGCACGGGGATGGCAGCTAATTAAAGAATAAATAAAACTGGCCTTCTTTAGACTAGTTGAGTATCTGGAGCATCAGCATTTGTGGGTTTGATTACAGGCTCAACATGGCCAGAAACAAAGACCTTTCTTCTGAAACTCGTCAGTCTATTCTTATTCTGAAAAATTAAGGAAATTATTAATTAATTAATTCCATGTGAGAAATTGCCAAGAAACTGAAGATCTAATACAACGCTGTGTACTACTCCCTTCACAGAACAGCGCAAACTGTCTCGTACCAGAATAAAAAGAGAAGTGGGAGGCCCCGGTGCACAACTGAGCAAGAGGACAAGTACATTAGAGTGTCTAGTTTGAGAAACAGACGCCTTACAAGTCCTCAACTGGCAGCTTTATTAAATAGTACCCGCAAAACACCAGTCTCAACGTCAACAGTGAAGAGGAGACTCCGGGATGCTGGTCTTCTAGGCAGAGTTGCAAAGAAAAGCCATATCTCAGACTGGCCAATAAAAACAAAAAATTAAGATGGGCAAAAGAACACAGACACTGGACAGAGGAACTCTGCCTAGAAGGCCAGCATTCCGGAGTCGCCTCTTCACTGTTGACGTTGAGACTGGTGTTTTGCAGGTAATATTTAATGAATTCTACAATGTAGAAAATAGTAAAAATAAAGAAAAACCCTTAAATGAGTAGCTGTGTCCAAATGAAAGGCATTGAGTTCGTCTGGCACACACACACACACACTGTTAACATTCTCATTAACCACACTATTCAGACGTGGACTCCCCACTACTGTTCCAGAGGCTTATTGTCTGTTACTGAGAGGGGGTCACACAAATAGAGGGGCCCTGTTCTGTTCCTGCATTCTATTATTCCTGAGGACGGGAAACAGATCATAATTCCTACAGTCAGCAGAATGTTCTGGGAGAGAGAGAGAGAGATGAAGTGAGTGAGAGAAAGAGAGAGTTGAAGTGTGTTTGTCTCCTCAATATGCATGTTTGTCAGATACTGTGTTGGTCTTGTCTGTGTGTAACATGTCTATCAGCCTCAGGTTGTTTCAGATTTTTTATTGTTATATCAAAGTAGACATGATTTCCCCTATTTAAACAAAATTATTCTCAACCACACTACTGAAAGACAAAGATCAAAAGGAGAAAAACAGAGGAAGAGAGAAAGGATGAGAGAGAGGGAGAAAGTGGCGTTCTGCTCATCTTAATTGATGTGTAATTTCAGTAATGCTCATGCACGGAGGGACCAGAGTCTGGGACTGCTTTTGACACTTGGACCTCTATGTTCTGATAGAATTCTTCTAATAGATGTGTCGACATGGAGTAATTGTCTCTGAGTGTTTTTGAGCTCTACAACACATTGAGTCTCACACCTCAATCGCTGGTTGAAAACTGTTTTCTGCCCCTCCAAAAAGATTGAATATGTAGACGATTGGCCTTCCTTCTGGGACTCACACACAAACAGGACCAAGCCATTGTCACCGTGTCCGTGCCTCGATATACGTCGGGCAAAACGAAACATGGCGATGTTCGCCCTAGAGAATTCATTGGAATAAAGACCTCCTCCATTCCTGTCGGTATTTAAAGAGTATGTTATAATATCTCACATCTCAAAATAGGACTACTTAATGTTAGATCCCTCACTTCTAAGGCAGTCATAGTCAATGAACTAAACACTGATCATAACCTTGATGTGATTGGCCTGACTGACACATGGCTCAAGCCTGATTAATTTACTGTGTTAAATGAGAACTCTCCTCCAGGTTACAGCTGTGACCATATCCCCCCGCGCATCTGCAAAGGTGGAGGTGTTGCTAACATTTATGATAGCAAATTTCAATTTACCCCCCCCCCCCAAAAAAAATACTATGTTTCGTCTTTTGAGCTTCTAGTCATCAAATCTACGTAGCCTACTCAATCACTTTTTATGGGCACTGTTTACAGGCCCCCTGTGCCGTATACAGTGTTCCTCACTGAGTTCCCTGAATTCTTATCAGACCTTGTAGTCATGGCAGATAATATTCACATTTTTGGTGACTTCAATATTCACATGGAAAAGTCCACAGACCAACTCCAAAAGGCTTTGGGAGCCATCATCGACTGAAAGGGTTTTGTCCAACATGTCTCCAGACCTACACATTGCCACAGTCATACCCTGGATCTAGTTTTGTCCCATGGAATAAATATTGTGGATCTAAATGTTTTTTCCTCATAATCCTGGATTATCGGACCACCATTTAACATTTGCAATTGCAACAAATAATCTGCTCAGATCCTAACTACGGATTATCAAAAGCCACGCTATAAATTCTCAGACAACCCAAAGATTGCTAGATGCCCTTCCAGACTCCCTCCGCTTACCCAAGGACTTCGGAGTACAAAAATCAGTTAACCACCTAACCGAGGATCTAAATTTATCCTTGCTTAATACCCTAGAGGCAGTCACACCTCTAAAAACATTTGTCACAAGAAATGACCTCCCTGGTATACAGAAAATAACCAAGCCCTGAAGCAAGCTTCCAGAAAATTGGAATGTAAATGGCGCTCCCCCAAACTGGAAGTCTTCTGACTACTGTGCGATATTGAAGAGCCCTCACTGCTGTGCTATGAGCCTATTTTTCCAACCTAATTGAGGAGAATAAAAACAATTCAAAATATATTTTTGATACTGTCGCAAAGCTAACTAAAAAGCAGCCTTCCCCAAGTGTGGATGGCCTTCACTTCAGCACTACACAGACCTGCCAGGGCCAAGGATCAATGGAGATACCAAAGTTTTTAAATCCTGTCTCAATCAACACATACACGAAAATAGTCATGGCCTCTAAACCTTCCAGCTGCCTACTGGACCCTATTCCAACTAAACTACTGAAAGAGATACTTCCTGTGCTTGGCCCTCCTATGTTGAAAGTAATAAACGGCTCCCTATCCTCCGGATGTGTACCAAACTCACTAAAAATGGCAGTAATAAAGCCTCTCCTGAAAAATACAATAATAATCAGCCTATATCGAATCTCCCATTCCTCTCAAGACAAATAATGTATACAAAACACTCCAGTCAGGTTTTAGACCCCATCATAGCACTGAGACTGCACTCGTGAAGGTGATGAATCACCTTTTAATGGCATCAGACCAAGGCTCTGAATCTGTCCTCGTGCTCCTAGACCTAAGTCCCACTTTTGACACAGTGGATCACCACATTCTTTTGAAGAGATTGGAAACTCTAATTGGTCTACACGGACAAGTTCTTGCCTGGTTTAGATCTTATCTGTCAGAAAGATATCAGTTCGTCCTCTGACAAATCAATGGTAAGTTTCGGTGTTCCTCAAGGTTCCGTTTTAGGCCCACTATTGTTTTCACTATATATTCTACCTCTTGGTGATGTCATTTGTAAAAACAAAATGTTAACTTTCACTACTATGCGGATGACACACAGCTGTACATTTCGATGAAACATGGTGAAGCCCCAAAATTGCCTACCTTGGAAGACTATGTTTCAGACATAAGGAAGTGGATGGAAGCAAACGTTTTACTTTTAAACTCGGACCAAACAGAGATGCTAGTTCTACATCCCAAGAAACAAAGAGATCTGCTGTTTGATCTGACAATTAATCTTGATGGTTGTACAGTCGTCTCAAATAAAACTGTGAAGGACCTACTCTGGATCCTGATCTCTCTTTTGATGAACATATCAAGAATATTCAAGAGCAGCTTTTTCTAACTTCCATATTTTCTTCAACCTTTTTGTCCAAAAATGATGCATAAAAGCTAACCCATGCTTTTGTCACTTCTAGATTACACTACTGCAATGCTCTACTCTTCAGCTACCCAGATAAAGCACTAATAAACAGCTACCCAGATAAAGCACTAAATACATCTGCTAGAATCTTGACTAGAACCAACAAATTCAATCAATTCAATCATATTCAATCACTCCAGTGCCTCTCTACACTGGTTTCCTGTTAAGGCTAGGGTGGATTTCTAGGTTTTATTGCCAACTTTCAAAGCATTAAATAGACTTGCTCCTACCTATTTCTGATTTGATCCTGCCGTACATATCTATACCTACGCTCACAATAAAGTATACCTCCTTAATGTCCCTAAAAAATTTAAGAAAGCAGCTGGAGGCAGGGCTTTCTCTTATAGAGCTCCATTTTTATGGAATGGTCTGCCTATCCATCAGAGACGCAGACTCGGTCTCGACTTTACTCTACATCAGTAGGTCCTATGATTGAGTGTAGATTGGCCCAGGGGTGCAAAGGTGAATGGCAATGCACTGGAGTGACGAACCGCCCTTGCTGTCTCTGCATGGCTGGCTCCCCTCTCTCCACTGGGATTATCTGGCTCTGACCCTATTGCAGGGGTTGAGTCACTGGCTTACTAGTGTTCTCCCATGCCGTACCTATAAGGGGTGCGTAACGTCGTGCCAGGCTTTATTCGCTATACTCGACTTGAGTGGGTTGAGTCACTGACGTGATTTTCCTATCCAGTTTTGCGCCCCCTCGGGCTTGCGGTGGAGGAGATCTTCATGGGCTATACTCAGACTTGTAAGTTGGTGGTCTGCTAATATCCCCCTAGTGGTGTGGGGCTGTGCTTAGGTAAAGTGGGTGGGGTTACAGTTCCACGACCATTCCTCAGAACTACCTGGCCTGATGACTCATGGCTGTCCCTGTCCCCAGTCCACCTTGTCGTGCTGCCGCTCCAGTTTCAACTGTTCTGCCTGTGGAGATGGAACCCTGACCTGTTCACCGGACATTCTACCTTGTCATGCTGCTGCTCCAGTTTCAACTGTTCTGCCTGCGGAGATGGAACCCTGACCTGTTCACCGGACGTGCTACCTTGTCATGCTGCTGCTCCAGTTTCAACTGTTCTGCCTGCGGAGATGGGACCCTGACCTGTTTACAGGACGTGCTACCTTGTCATGCTGCTGC
The DNA here is from genome assembly GCF_045791955.1 of Oncorhynchus clarkii lewisi. Taxonomy (NCBI): domain Eukaryota; kingdom Metazoa; phylum Chordata; class Actinopteri; order Salmoniformes; family Salmonidae; genus Oncorhynchus; species Oncorhynchus clarkii. The sequence continues at coordinate 79,350,873 of NC_092151.1, read as the reverse complement.
TCCAGTTTCAACTGTTCTGCCTGCGGAGATGGAACCCTGACCTGTTTACAGGACGTGCTACCTTGTCATGCTGCTGCTCCAGTTTCAACTGTTCTGCCTGCGGAGATGGAACCCTGACCTGTTCACCGGACGTGCTACCTTGTCATGCTGCTGCTCCAGTTTCAACTGTTCTGCCTGCGGAGATGGAACCCTGACCTGTTCACCGGACGTGCTACCTTGTCATGCTGCTGCTCCAGTTTCAACTGTTCTGCCTGCGGAGATGGAATCCTGACCTGTTCACCGGACGTGCTACCTTGTCCAGAACCTGCTGTTTTCGACCCTCTCTCTCCCTCTCTACCGCACCTGCTGTCTCAACCTCTGAATGCTCGGCTAAGAAAAGCCAACTGACATTTACTCCTGAGGTGCTGACCTGTTGCACCCTCTACAACCACTGTGATTATTATCTGACCCTGCTGGTCATCTATGAACGTTTGAACATCTTGAAGAACAATCTCTTACAATCTCCACCCGGCACAGCCGGAAGAGGACTGGCCACCTCTCAGACCCTGGTTCCTCTCTAGGTTTCTTCCTAAGTTCCTGCCTTTCTAGGGAGTTCTTCCTAGCCACCACGCTTCTATATCTGCATTGCTTTCTGTTTGGGTTTTCTGTATAAGAATTTTGTGACATCTGCTGATGTAAAATGGGCTTTATAAATAAATGTGATTTTAATAGCATTTTGATAGTGTTCTAATTGTATTCTGATAGCAGTTTGATTGGATTCTGATTGGATTCTGATAGCACTCGTGCTAATAAACATTGTATTTGTGCCAAGATACAAAAATAACTGATATACAACTTCTGTTAGTGTTCTGATAAGGTTAGCGCTAAATTAATGCTCTCAGGTTTCTCTGAATGTCTGGATCCTACAAGTCTATATTATCGTTCCATTTCCCTCCGTCATTTCTGAAGCATTGATCCTATGCTTTCTTATTTATTTATGTGTGTTTATTTATGTGTGTGTTGTGAAGCTGGGCTGCCTTGGCCCATGTTATCACAAGCTCCATCTCCACTCAACCCATAGCCCTCATATACACATACACCAATACATACCATATAGACTACATACTAACCTCCATTCACACACCTCCTTTGGCAAAGGCGTCACAGGGAAGTGAGGGATAGGGAAACTGAGGCAAATGCCCTTACAGCCACCCGTGTGTGTGTGTGTGTCACAAAGAGGAATGGGTCGCAAAAGAATGTTTGTGCACACGCACACACACTACGATGGAGTGCAGGGCATTGGGGTGCTGGGGGTATTCTTCAGGGCTGAGGTAAGGGGTAAAGTGAGGTGGTTCCACTAGAGATCAACACAAAGCCTTCTGCTGTCTACTGCTCTTAGCTCCACAGGATTTACTGCTGCTATTAGTCTCTGTACTCCTCCTGTAGCACTTTCTTCAAATACTAGCACATACACACACAGTCTTGTTTAACTAACCTTGTGGGGACACACAATTGATTCCCATTTAAAATCCTATTTTCCCAAACCCCAAAATAGTATTTTTCCTTGTGGGGACCAGCAAACTGTTCTGGTACTCACAAGGATAGTGAACCCACCCACCCACACACACTCTCTTTATCTTTCTACAGAGGAATAGTTGAGGAGCTCTTTAACCAATGGAACGCATGGATTTTACACAGAACATTTGGATAAACTCTGTGCGAGAGGTGTGTGTGTGTGTGTGTGTGTGTGTGTGTGTGTGTGTGTGTGTGTGTGTGTGTGAGAGAAGGAGAAGGCTTGAGCGGGCATGTCCCCCCTTCCCTCCTGCCATACCCCGTCCTCTTCTCCTACCTCACTCCCCACCCTCTTCTCCTGCCTCACTCCCCTCCTCTTCTCCTGCCTCACTCCCTGCCCTCTTCTCCTACCTCACTCCCCGTCCTCTTCTCCTGCCTCACTCCCCGTCCTCTTCTCCTGCCTCACTCCCCGTCCTCTTCTCCTACCTCACTCCCCACCCTCTTCTCCTGCCATACCCCGTCCTCTTCTCCTGCCATACCCCGTCCACTTCTCCTGCCTCACTCCCCTCCCTCTTCTCCTACCTCACTCCCCTCCCTCTTCTCCTGCCTCACTCCCCGTCCTCTTCTCCTACCTCACTCCCCGTCCTCTCCCTCCTACCTCACTCCCCTCCCTCTTCTCCTGCCTCACTCCCCGTCCTCTTCTCCTACCTCACTCCCCGTCCTCTTCTCCTGCCTCACTCCCCGTCCTCTTCTCCTGCCTCACTCCCCGTCCTCTTCTCCTGCCTCACTCCCCGTCCTGTTCTCCTACCTCACTCCCCGTCCTCTTCTCCTACCTCACTCCCCGTCCTCTTCTCCTATCTCACTCCTCTCCTCTTCTCCTGCCTCACTCCTCTCCCCTTCTAGTGCCATACCCCGTCCTCTTCTCCTGCCTCACTCCCCGTCCTCTTCTCCTGCCTCACTCCCCGCCCTCTTCTCCTGCCTCACTCCCCGCCCTCTTCTCCTGCCTCACTCCCTGCCCTCTTCTCCTGCCTCACTCCCCGCCCTCTTCTCCTACCTCACTCCCCTCCCTCTTCTCCTGCCTCACTCCCCACCCTCTTCTCCTACCTCACTCCCCGTCCTCTTCTCCTGCCTCACTCCTCTCCCCTTCTACTGCCTTACCCCGTCCTCTTCTCCTGCCTCACCCCCTCCTCTTCTCCTGCCTCACCCCCTCCTCTTCTCCTGCCTCACTCCCCTCCTCTTCTCCTGCCATACCCCCTCCCCTTCTACTGCCATACCCCGTCCTCTTCTCCTACCTCACTCCCCGTCCTCTTCTCCTGCCTCACTCCTCTCCCCTTCTACTGCCATACCCCGTCCTCTTCTCCTGCCTCACCCCCTCCTCTTCTCCTGCCTCACTCCCCTCCTCTTCTCCTGCCATACCCCCTCCCCTTCTACTGCCATACCCCGTCCTCTTCTCCTACCTCACTCCCCGTCCTCTTCTCCTGCCTCACTCCTCTCCCCTTCTACTGCCATACCCCGTCCTCTTCTCCTGCCTCACCCCCTCCTCTTCTCCTGCCTCACTCCCCTCCTCTTCTCCTGCCATACCCCCTCCCCTTCTACTGCCATACCCCCTCCCCTTCTACTGCCATACTCCGTCCTCTTCTCCTGCCTCACCCCTCCTCTTCTCCTGCCTCACCCCCTCCTCTTCTCCTGCCTCACTCCCCTCCTCTTCTCCTGCCTCACTCCCCCCCTCTTCTCCTGCCATACCCCCTCCCCTTCTACTGCCTCACTCCCCTCCTCTTCTCCTGCCTCACTCCCCTCCTCTTCTCCTGCCTCACTCCCCTCCTCTTCTCCTGCCTCACTCCCCTCCTCTTCTCCTGCCTCACTCCCCTCCTCTTCTCCTGCCTCACTCCCCTCTTCTCCTGCCTCACCCCCTCCTCTTGTCCTGCCTCACTCCCCTCTTCTCCTGCCTCACCCCCTCCCCTTCTCTTGCCTCACCCCCTCCTCTTCTCCTGCCTCACTCCCCTCTTCTCCTGCCTCACCCCTTCCTCCTCTCCTGCCTCACTCCCCTCCTCTTCTCCTGCCTCACTCCCCTCTTCTCCTGCCTCACTCCCCTCCTCTTCTCCTGGCACACTCCCCTCTTCTCCTGCCTCACTCCCCTCTTCTCCTGCCTCACTCCCCTCTTCTCCTGCCTCACTCCCCTCCTCTTCTCCTGCCTCACTCCCCTCCTCTTCTCCTGCCTCACTCCCCTCTTCTCCTGCTATACCGTCTCCCTTTCTCCTGCCTCGCCCCCTCATATTCTCCTGCCTCACCCCCTCCTCATCTCTTGCCTCACACCCTCCTCATATCCTGCCTCCCCCTCTCTCAGCCCTAGTCTTGGGTTGAGTGGGGAAAAGAGGCATGAGAGGAAGAGGAGGAGAGGATGGGGAGAGGAGGTGGGAAATGAGAATGGAGGGGAAGAGGAGGTGAGAGGAGGTAAGAGGGGACTTCACTGGGAAAAGGGAAGAACGGTTTTCCATACAGCTCAGTTAAGCAGATCCTGTCTGTTTGAGAGGCGTTTCCTCTCCTCTCCCAGCAACATTCCTTATCTTATCAGCCCCAATCATCAGCCAGTGCTCATCATGCCCAAACAGGGAGAGAGCCACAACCAGGGTGTGTAGCGAGAGACGGCAAGAGAGAAAGAAAGACATAAAAGGTAGGGGGGACTTAAGTATACTGCCTCTAATTGTCCTCTCTCTTTCTCTCTCTCTCTCCTTTTCCCTCCCTCTCTCCCATTATTTTACTCTCTCTGTCTCTCTCTCTTTCTCTCTCTCTCTCTCTCTCTCTCTCTCGTGTGGGGGGGCAGTGAGCTGTCCGGTCTGCAGAGGAAATGCCCTACTGGCCATGCTCAGAACAAAATACAGTCTACAAAGAGAAATAGTGGATTGAGGGGAGAGCAAGGGAGTCGTTGTGGGAGGAGAAAGAGAGGGAGGACAGCACGACAGACAAGCTGGGAGAAAGATTGAGTGAGAAAAATAAATAAATTGAGCAAGAGAGAGGGGGAGGATAGGGGAGAGGGATAGTGTGGCAGGCAGGTAGGGAGGGAGGGAGTGAAAGAGAGAAAAGCAGTGTGATGGAGCAGCCTTAAGGCTGGAGGAATGTGGGGGTTCCTAAGTTCAGGAGGGTTTGATGGTGTGTGTGTTCAGGGTGTAGGGGTAAGGGTTAATTGTGGTGTGACCTCTAACTTATTTCCCTGGCTCGTTATCTTGATTGGGTAATTAATTCTTGGGGCACCTCTCCTCACTTTCTCAAAAAAGGAGGTGTGTATGTGTGAATGAGAGACAGAGAGGAAAATAGAGAGAGAGAGAGAGAGATAACCCAGTAGGCTATGAGGAAATCAAAATACAAGATGACTGACCAACACCCAGTCATTATTAAAACACTAACTGAGTGTTTGAGAGAGTGGTTGATCTAAGTATGGTAACACAGCTGTTTACAGTATAATACGTGGGCATGTACTGTGAAGTGGATTCAGACGTGGTTCAACACATTCTTTCAGACACTCAGATTACACAGCAGGAAACATGAGCCACACACACACGCACACACACAGACGTGTACACACACATACACGTGTACACACACATGCACACACAAACGTGTACACACACATGTACACATGTACAAACACACACACACATCCGTGTACACACACATACACACATGTACACACACCCGTGTACACACACACACGTGTACACATGTGTAATCCCACCTACCTATCCACCCACATACACATGTATGTACACACACACATGTGTACACACACACACGCATGTACACATACATACATGTACACCCCCACACGTGTACACACAGTACACCCCAACACGTGTACACACACAGTACACACGCAAGTGTACACACACGTGCGCACGCACGCACACACACACACACACTCACACTCACTTGTACACACACACATGTGTACACAAACACACATACACACACACACGTACACACCCGTGTACACACGTAGACAAACACACACACACACATGTGTACACACACACACCGTGTACACACACCTGTGTACACACACACACACACACACACCCGTGTACACACCCACCCACGTGTACACACACATGCGTATGTACACACACACAAATGTGTACATACACACACACACACACACACACACACACACACACACACACACACACACACACACACACACACACACACACACACACACACCTGTAAACACACACCTGTAAACACACGTGTACACACACACCTGTAAACACACAGACATGTACACATGTGTAATCCCACCCACCCACCCACATACACATATGTACACACACATGCGTATGTACACACACACACAAATGTGTACACACACACACACACACACACACACACACACACACACACACACACCTGTAAACACACACCTGTAACACACACGTGTACACACACACCTGTAAACACACAGACATGTACACATGTGTAATCCCACCCACCCACCCACATACACATATGTACACACACAGACGTGTACACACACACGCACACATGTACACACACGTGTACACATGTGTACACACGCACAGTACACACACACCTGTGTACACACACCCGTGTACACACACACACACACCCATACCCGTGCACACACACACACACACCTGTACACACACATGTACACATGTGTAAACCCACCCACCCACACACACACACGTGTACACACACACAAACGTGTACACACACACAAACGTATGTACACACACAGACGTGTACACACACACGCACAGACAGACAGACAGACAGACAGACTCACAAGTGTGGGTTTGCTACAGAATGAGTTGGAAGATTGCCATACTATAACATGGTGGGATACTGTGTATGTGTACATTTAAACAAACAGTACAACTGGCACAGAGTTACAAATGCCACAATAAATATGACGGGATACTGTGTATGTGTACATTTAAACAAACAGTACAACTGGCACAGAGTTACAAATGCCACAATAAATATGACTCAGGCAGTGCCAATGCTTCACCTCTCTCTCGCCTTCCTAAATTCCTTCCTTCCTTCCCCCCTTTCCTGTCTTTCTCGTGACTCTCACCCTATCTTTTTCCACTCCATTCCCTATAACCATTTAAAGGATGAAGGCAAAGAAAGGAGATGGGCAATTTCATTGTGACATCATAAAACATGTACTCTATGTATCAGTAAACCCTGAACCAGACGAGACCAACTGCCTGAGAGGAAGACGAGACCAACTGCCTGAGAGGAAGACGAGACCAACTGCCTGAGAGGAAGACGAGACCAACTGCCTGAGAGGAAGACGAGACCAACTGCCTGAGAGGAAAACGAGACCAACTGCCTGAGAGGAAGACGAGACCAACTGCCTGAGAGGAAAACGAGACCAACTGCCTGAGAGGAAGACGAGACCAACTGCCTGAGAGGAAGACAAGACCAACTGCCTGAGAGGAAGACAAGACCAACTGCCTGAGAGGAAGACGAGACCAACTGCCTGAGAGGAAGACGAGACCAACTGCCTGAGAGGAAGACGAGACCAACTGCCTGAGAGGAAGACTAGACCAACTGCCTGAGAGGAAGATGAGACCAACTGCCTGAGAGGAAGACGAGACCAACTGCCTGAGAGGAAGACGAGACCAACTGCCTGAGATGAAGATGAGACCAATTATCTGAGAGGAGGACAGAATAGATTTTTTCACCAATGAGAAAGAGCTAAAGTCAGACTAAAGGGGTGAAATTTAAATCAAATAAAATGTAAGGTATAGACTAACAGTATAATGCTTATGGGAACTTCCCAACAATGCAGAGAGAAAACAAATAGAGAAATAATAGAAAAGTAAATCACGTAATAATATATACATAATGTGTAATGATAACATGGCCATATACACACTGAGTAACGATAACATGGCTATATACACACTGAGTAACGATAACATGGCTATATACACACCGAGTAACGATAACATGGCTATATACACACTGAGTAACGATAACATGGTTATATACACACTGAATAACGATGACATGGCTATATACACACTGAATAACAATAATATGGTTATATTAATAATGAGTAATGATAACATAGCTATATACACACTGAGTAACGATAACATGGCTATATACACACTGAATAACAATAACATGGCTATATACACACTGAGTAACGATAATATGGTTATATACATAATGAGTAATGATAACATGGCTATATACACACTGAGTAACGATAACATGGCTATATACACACTGAGTAACGATAACATGGCTATATACACACTGAGTAACGATAACATGGCTATATACACACTGAATAACAATAACATGGCTATATACACACTGAGTAACGATAACATGGCTATATACACACTGAGTAACGATAACATGGCTATATACACACTGAGTAATGATAACATGGCTATATACACACTGAGTAACGATAACATGGCTATATACACACTGAATAACAATAACATGGCTATATACACACTGAGTAACGATAATATGGTTATATACATAATGAGTAATGATAACATAGCTATATACACACTGAGTAACGATAACATGGCTATATACACACTGAATAACAATAACATGGCTATATACACACTGAGTAACGATAATATGGTTATATACATAATGAGTAATGATAACATGGCTATATACACACTGAGTAACGATAACATGGCTATATACACACTGAGTAACGATAACATGGCTATATACACACTGAGTAACGATAACATGGCTATATACACACTGAGTAACGATAACATGGCTATATACACACTGAGTAACGATAACATGGCTAAATACACACTGAGTAACGATAACATGGCTATATACACACTGAGTAATGGTAACATGGCTATATACACAATGAGTAACGATAACATGGCTATATACACACTGAGTAACGATAACATGGCTATATACACACTGAGTAACGATAACATGGCTATATACACACTGAGTAACGATAACATGACTATATACACACTGAATAACGATAACATGGCTATATACACAATGAGTAACGATAACATAGCTATATACACACTGAGTAACGATAACAAGGCTATATACACACACGGAGTAACGATAACATGGCTATATACACACTGAGTAACAATAACATGGCTATATACACACTGAGTAATGGTAACATGGCTATATACACAATGAGTAATGGTAACATGGCTATACACACACTGAGTAACAATAACATGGCTATATACACACTGAGTAACGATAACATGGCTATATACACACTGAGTAACGATAACATGGCTATATACACACTGAGTAACGATAACATGGCTATATACACACACGGAGTAACGGTAACATGGCTATATACACACGGAGTAATGATAACATGGCTATATACACACTGAGTAACGATAACATGGTTATATACACAATGAGTAACGATAACATGGTTATATACACACTGAGTAACGATAACATGGCTATATACACAATGAGTAATGGTAACATGGCTATATACACACTGAATAACGATAACATGGCTATATACACACTGAATAACGATAACATGGCTATATACACACTAAGTAACGATAACATGCCTATATACACACTGAGTAACGATAACATGGCTATATACACACTGAGTAACGATAACATGGCTATATACACAATGAGTAACGATAACATGGCTATATACACACACGGAGTAACGATAACATGGCTATATACACACTGAGTAACGATAACATGGCTATATACACACTGAATAACAATAACATGGCTATATACACACTGAGTAACGATAACATGGCTATATACACAATGAGTAACGATAACATGGCTATATACACACTGAGTAACGATAACATGGCTATATACACACTGAATAACAATAACATGGCTATATACACACTGAGTAACGATAACATGGCTATATACACAATGAGTAACGATAACATGGTTATATACACACTAAGTAATGGTAACATGGCTATATACACACTGAGTAACGATAACATGGCTATATACACAATGAGTAACGATACCATGGCTATATACACACTGAGTAACGATAACATGGCTATATACACACTGAGTAATGGTAACATGGCTATATACACAATGAGTAATGGTAACATGGCTATATACACACTGAGTAACGATAACATGGCTATATACACACACGGAGTAACGATAACATGGCTATATACACACACACTGAGTAACGATAACATGGTTATATACACACTGAGTAACGATAACATGGTTATATACATAACGATAACATGGTTATATACACACTGAGTAATGATAACATGGCTATATACACACGGAGTAACGATAACATGGCTATATACACACACTGAGTAACGATAACATGGTTATATACACACTGAGTAACGATAACATGGTTATATACATAACGATAACATGGTTATATACACACTGAGTAACGATAACATGGCTATATACACACTAAGTAACGATGACATGGCTATATACACACTGAGTAACGATGATATGGCTATATACACACTGAGTAACGATGACATGGCTATATACACACTGAGTAACGATAACATGGCTATATACACACTGAGTAACGATGACATGGCTATATACACACTGAGTAACGATAACATGGCTATATACACACTGAGTAACGATAACATGGCTATATACACACACTGAGTAACGATAATATGGTTATATACACAATGAGTAACGATAACATGGTTATATACACACTGAGTAACGATAACATGGCTATATACACACTGAGTAACGATGACATGGCTATATACACACTGAGTAACGATAACATGGCTATATACACACTGAGTAACGATAACATGGCTATATACACACTGAGTAACGATAACATGGCTATATACACACACTGAGTAACGATAATATGGTTATATACACAATGAGTAACGATAACATGGTTATATACAGACTGAGTAACGATAACATGGCTATATACACACTGAGTAACGATGACATGGCTATATACACACTGAGTAACGATAACATGGCTATATACACACTGAGTAACGATAACATGGCTATATACACACTGAGTAACGATGACATGGCTATATACACACTGAGTAACGATAATATGGTTATATACACAATGAGTAACGATAACATGGTTATATACACACTGAGTAACGATAACATGGTTATATACACACACTGAGTAACGATAACATGGCTATATACACACTGAATAACAATAACATGGCTATATACACACTGAATAACGATAACATGGCTATATACACACTGAGTAACGATAACATGGCTATATACACACTGAATAACAATAACATGGCTATATACACACTGAATAACGATAACATGGCTATATACACACTGAGTAACGATAACATGGCTATATACACACTGAGTAACGATAACATGGCTATATACACACTGAGTAACGATAATATGGTTATAAACACAATGAGTAACGATAACATGGTTATATACACACTGAGTAACGATAACATGGCTATATACACACTGAGTAACGATAACATGGTTATATACACACTGAATAACGATAACATGGCTATATACACAAGGCACCAGTAGAGTCGATGAGTAGCGATAACATGGCTATATACACAGGGTACCAGTAGAGTCGATGAGGAACGATAACATGGCTATATACACAGGGTACCAGTAGAGTCGATGAGTAACGATAACATGGCTATATACACAGGGTACCAGTAGAGTCGATGAGGAACGATAACATGGCTATATACACAGGGTACCAGTAGAGTCGATGAGGAACGATAACATGGCTATATACACAGGGTACCAGTAGAGTCGATGAGGAACGATAACATGGCTATATACACAGGGTACCAGTAGAGAGTCGATGTGCAGGTGTATGGGGTAATTGTGGTAGATATGTACATATAGGTAGGGATAAAGTGACTAGGCAACAGGATAGACAATAAACAGTAGCAGCAGCGTATGTGATGAGACAAAAAAAGTTAGTGCCAAAAGGGTGCAGATAGTCTGGGTAGCTATTTGGTTAACTATTTAGCGGTCTTATGGCTTTGGGGTAGAAGCTGTTCAAAGTCCTGTTGGTTCCAGACTTGGTGCATCGGTACCGCCTGCAGTGCGGTAGCAGAGTCTATGATTTGGTTGGCTGGAGTCTTTCAAAAACAGTATGTCCTGCACTTTCCAGGTGTTGAAGAACTTTAAGGATCCTTCATTCATGAGAACCATCTGTCAACATGATGATGAGTCAGCAAATCTCTCTTTAACTAAAACTTGCCAAAATGTCAATATAATGCATTAGGTTTTAATGAATAAATACATGGAATAAACCAGACCCCAACAGGAGAAGTGGGCCAAGGTGGGGGCCTGGGGCTGGAGATGGGAGCATACCCAAATCCTCTACACCTTTCACAGGGTGGCTCTGAGTGTCCGACAGCCCAGAGGCCTGGTGCATTGAGCTCTACAGACAGACAGAGATATGAGAAGAGACAAGGGCCTGAGAGAGAGAGAGAGAGAGAGAGAGAGAGAGAGAGAAAGAGAGAGAGAGAGAAAGAGAGAGTAAGAGAGAGAGAGAAAGAGAGAGTAAGAGAGAGAGTAAGAGAGAGAGAGAAAGAGACAGAAAGAGAGAGTAAGAGAGAGAGAGAGAGAGAGAGTAAGAGAGAGAGTAAGAGAGAGAGAGAGAGTAAGAGAGAGTAAGAGAAAGAGAGAGAAAGAGAGAGTAAGAGAGAGAGAAAGAGAGAGTAAGAGAGAGAGAGAAAGAGAGAGTAAGAGAGAGAGTAAGAGAGAGAGAGAGAAAGAGAGCGAGAGGTTGGAGCAGATTTCTCTCGTCAGGTCGTGGTTCGATTACGGCTGTCTGATAGCACAGGAATTCTGGCCCACACTCCTCTTCTCTCCTGGATGCTGAATGCACTCTTGCTACCTCTATCTCCCGGAGCTCTGCCAAGTAATTACTGAGAGATGCTGAGGACACTCCCTCCCTCCATCTGGCAGAGCACTGCCAAGTAATTACTGAGAGATGCCGAGGACACTCCCTCCCTCCATCTGGCAGAGCACTGCCAAGTAATTACTGAGAGATGCTGAGGATACTCCCTCCCTCCATCTGGCAGAGCACTGCCAAGTAATTACTGAGAGATGCCGAGGACACTCCCTCCCTCCATCTGGCAGAGCACTGACAAGTAATTACTGAGAGATGCTGAGGACACTCCCTCCCTCCATCTGGCAGAGCACTGACAAGTAATTACTGAGAGATGCTGAGGACACCCCCTCCCTCCATCTGGCAGAGCACTGCCAAGTAATTACTGAGAGATGATGAGGATACTCCCTCCCTCCATCTGGCAGAGCACTGCCAAGTAATTACTGAGAGATGCTGAGGACACCTTCTCCCTCCATCTGGCAGAGCACTGCCAAGTAATTACTGAGAGATGCTGAGGACACTCCCTCCCTCCCTCTGGCAGAGCACTGCCAAGTAATTACTACAAGGTGCTGAAGACATGTCCATCCATCAGAACACTAACACACAAACAGGGCAGGCGTACACAGATAGATAAAAAAAAAAAAAAATTTTTTTTAAAACACTCTCTCTCTCTCTCCCTCCCTCCCCTGGATACCTGCCTATAGCCAAAAGCCGCCGGAGAGAATTCTACCTGTTTGAACAACCTCTGTCAGTCAGTCAGTCACTCACCCTTCTGTCACTCACCATTCTGTGACTCACTCTCCTCCCTCATAGTCTATACTTTAAAGATGGAATCCGCAGGATGGGGAAACTGAGCCACTGTCCGCTCCACGGCCGTTATTGTTTTTGTTGACTAGGCAGAGGTGGGGAGCGTCGTGCATCGTAGATAAAAACATTGTCCTACATTCGCTGCTGTTCTATCACGCGTGTAATGATGTCTGAGGGGAATAAACAGTGTTGGTTGTTTGCAGTAACTTCTTTGTTGTTGTAATATCACAAATGGAGGTGGTACATTCACCATTAAGGATTCCAGCTTTAACACCCCGGTCTGTCCCCTTATAATACACCCCTTCTACCCCCCCCTTCTCTGCCTCCTTCCCTCGCCTCTTCCCTCACTCCCACCCACCCACCCTGCCTCCACCATTCTCTCTCCCTCTCAGGGAGTAGTACCGGGTCAGTCAGGTTGTGGGTTGTACTGCTGAGGGGCCCAGGGCTAAGGCTGCGACAGTAGGAGGAAACTCCTTCAGGAAATACCAGACACACACTGTACACACTAGGATACTTCAACATTTACAGTCACACATACACAGATAACACACGTACACAGACTCACAGATTAGACACGTACACAGACTCACAGATTAGACACGCAGACACAGACTCACAGATTAGACACGCAGACACAAACTCACAGATCAAACACACGGACACAGACTCACAGATCAGACACAGACTCACAGATTAGACACGCAGACACAGACTCACAGATTAGACACGCAGACACAGACTCACAGATCAGACACGCAGACACAGACTCACAGATTAGACATGCAGACACAGACACATAGATCAAACACGCAGACACAGACTCACAGATCAGACACGCAGACACAGACTCACAGATCAGACAGACTCACAGATCAGACACGCAAACACAGACTCACAGATTAGACATGCAGACACAGACACACAGATCAAACACGCAAACACAGACTCACAGATCAGACACAGACTCACAGATCAAACACGCAGACACAGACTCACAGATTAGACACGCAGACACAGACTCACAGATTAGACACGCAGACACAGACTCACAGATTAGATATGCAGACACAGACTCACAGATTAGACACGCAGACACAGACTCACAGATTAGACACGCAGACACAGACTCACAGATTAGACACGCAGACACAGACTCACAGATTAGACACGCAGACATAGACTCACACAGTCAGACACACACTAAAACTACACACACTCGCACACACACTGGATACATACTCAAACACTGGACACACTAGATTCACACTTACAAGCATACACACTTACACACACATACATTAGATATTCACTATACAGACATCCAGTTCCACAAAGAGGCTTAGAGTTGACTGTTCTGCTAGTAGCTACACTAGTCATACATGCAGACTCAGTAGAGCTAGTTTTTCCAGAGCCTCTCAGGTAAGGTGAGGTCCTGTGCCCTCGGCAGACAGACATGAGCAGAGCTGCTCCCTGCAGAGCCTTGTTACAACTGAACCCAGCAGCGTTTGGCAAACCGCCAGACCTTTTACGGCTTCAATTACAGACAGCTTTAACGAGTCCCAATTAACCAGTAAATCATTGCAAAGCCAAGTGTCTCTCTTCCTCTAACAGTCACTCTCTCGCTCTCCCCCCTCGGTATATCTCTGTTGTTCTCTGTGTTTTTCTCTCTCCCCCCTCTGTATATCTCTGTTGTTCTCTGTGTTTTTCTCTCTCCCCCTCTGTATATCTCTGTTGTTCTCTGTGTTTTTCTCTCTCCCCCCTCTGTATATCTCTGTTGTTCTCTGTGTTTTTCTCTCTCCCCCCTCTGTATATCTCTGTTGTTCTCTGTGTTTTTCTCTCTCCCCCCTCTGTATATCTCTGTTGTTCTCTGTGTTCTTCTCTCTCCCCCTCTGTATATCTCTGTTTTTCTCTCTATATTTGTCTCTCTCCCCCTCTGTATATCTCTGATGTTCTCTGTGTTTTTCTCTCTCCCCCCTCTGTATATCTCTGTTTTTCTCTCTATCTTTCTCCCCCCTTCTCTCTCCCTCTCTCTGGTTTCTTTCTCTACCCCCCTCTCTGAAACCTTCCACTTCCCAACTCAGAGCTACAAAACCTTATGGAGTCTCTCCCTTCTAGACTGACAAGGTGTGATATAGGTTCTACACACACAGGCAGGCAAATGGACAAATTGAAAAAGCTTTGTGAGCAGCAACAGGCCTAAGGGAGGCTGTACGTTTAAATAAGGCTGCAGTCAGAGCTCTACCTGACATTACAGTGGTTGTAGTGAGTTCTTTAATAAAAGCTCTACCTGAGTTCTTTAAAAAAGCTCTACCTGACGTTACAGTGGTTGTAGTGAGTTCTTTAATAAAGCTCTACCTGACGTTACAGTGGTTGTAGTGAGTTCTTTAATAAAGCTCTACCTGACGTTCCAGTGGTTGTAGTGAGTTATTTAATAAAGCTCTACCTGACATTACAGTGGTTGTAGTGAGTTCTTTAATAAAGCTCTACCTGACATTACAGTGGTTGTAGTGAGTTCTTTAATAAAGCTCTACCTGACATTACAGTGGTTGTAGTGAGTTATTTAATAAAGCTCTACCTGACATTACAGTGGTTGTAGTGAGTTCTTTAAAAAAGCTCTACCTGACATTACAGCGGTTGTAGTGAGTTCTTTAATAAAGCTCTACCTGACGTTACAGTGGTTGTAGTGAGTTCTTTAATAAAGCTCTACCTGACATTACAGTGGTTGTAGTGAGTTCTTTAATAAAGCTCTACCTGACATTACAGTGGTTGTAGTGAGTTATTTAATAAAGCTCTACCTGACATTACAGTGGTTGTAGTGAGTTCTTTAAAAAAGCTCTACCTGACATTACAGCGGTTGTAGTGAGTTCTTTAATAAAGCTCTACCTGACGTTACAGTGGTTGTAGTGAGTTCTTTAATAAAGCTCTACCTGACATTACAGTGGTTGTAGTGAGTTCTTTAATAAAGCTCTACCTGACATTACAGTGGTTGTAGTGAGTTCTTTAATAAAGCTCTACCTGACATTACAGTGGTTGTAGTGAGTTCTTTAATAAAGCTCTACCTGACATTACAGTGGTTGTAGTGAGTTCTTTAATAAAGCTCTACCTGACATTACAGTGGTTGTAGTGAGTTCTTTAATAAAGCTCTACCTGACATTACAGTGGTTGTAGTGAGTTCTTTAATAAAGCTCTACCTGACATTACAGTGGTTGTAGTGAGTTCTTTAATAAAGCTCTACCTGACATTACAGTGGTTGTAGTGAGTTCTTTAATAAAGCTCTACCTGACGTTACAGTGGTTGTAGTGAGTTCTTTAATAAAGCTCTACCTGACGTTACAGTGGTTGTAGTGAGTTCTTTAATAAAGCTCTACCTGACATTACAGTGGTTGTAGTGAGTTCTTCAATAAATCAAAAGTTATCTCCACAACTTGTCAGATAGATTGAGGAAGTGCGATGTGATTGGGTACTGACTGGGGCAAATTACACTATGCCATAACCTCCATTATTTTTAATTATCTCTACTCTCTCTTCATATACTTTGTCTCCCTGTTTCTAAATACTACTCAAATCTTTATAGGTTAGCGGTGACGCAACGCCTATGTGTCAGTTTTGCATGGCGCTTGGCTGCTAAGCGGTGTGACGTTTGTCTTTTCTTTATAATTTGTGTTCAGCAGAGATAAGCACGTTCTCATTTTCATATTTACCTGAAATCTAATTGTGGTGGACAATAAAAGTCTCCTAAAGAAAATAAACAGTCTTGTGCTGGAGGGAGATGAACAGAACAAAGGCTCTGTGATTTAAATGATCAGTCAGTCATTTCAATTATTTGGCTTTTAAAGCTTTTGGAGTTGACGATGTCCTACTCAGATTTGAGCCAAAAAATAATGTTTTTGCATAACGTACGTCTATGCAGCAGTAGTAGCAGGGTTGGTTGAGGTTAAGCGGTATTGTTGTAGTCCTGCTGGTGTGTGTGTGAGGGCTGTGTGTTGTTGCAGTGGTGTTGTCACATTGTCTGGTGGTTGTGTGTGGTCTGGGTGTGTGGCAAGAGAATGTGCGTATGTATGTGGCAGTGTTTGTTTATGTTGTGTGCTTTGTACGTTTCATTGTGTTTGTATCTTAAAGTTATGTGTGTGTGTGTGTGTGTGTGATTTGCACCGACACTGACCACAGGAAGTTCTTATCACTTACCTTGGCTGCTACTACCCTCCCTCTTCCCTTTCCCCTTCCTCACCCGTCTCGATACCCCTCCCTTTCCCTCTTGCCACAATCAAGATACAGGATCACATTACAGCCACCTCTAGAGGTTAAAGGTCAATTCCATTTCTCAGCCCTCTCCCCCTGTTTCCCGTCTCTAAATCCACACACACACACACACACACACACACACACACACACACACACACACACACACACACACACACACACACACACACACACACACACACACACACACACACACACACACACACACACACACACATACATACACACACCTCCCCTCTTAAATCCTCTCCTAGGGTTAGAGCCCCCGTCCGCCAGATTCACATCAGTTCACGCGTGGTGACCGACCAGGGAGTGGTATCCCTCCTTCAGAAACCCTCTGTCTTCTCTCTCGACCCTGAAGGACAGCTCTATGACCCTTGACCTGTAAGATGACTCAGACAAATGCCCTGCACAGCCCTGAGAGCCACAGCATGCCTCCTGCCACTAGATGACAATGAGAAAAAGTGCAACTGTTGTTTGTGCTTGCACTCTATCTGTGTTCCATTCATAAAAGGGAACATTGATCCATATTAGTGATTCAGGTTACAAGTGGTACCAAAGAGCTTTTGCATCAGGACCGTAGCCAGGGTTTGAGTTTTAGTGAGACCTGGACAGAGTCAGTTGTTTTTGTTATTCCAAGATATTTTTTTGAAAGTTGAAGCTCATTTACAGCATTTCTATACAATTTACAAACTTTCAAATGCTATTTGGAGAACAGGAAAAACAAGCAAAAACGACCCCAGACATTATCACATTGGTTGCTGTGGCATCATTCTCCTCAGTCATCTACAAACACATAGCCTATTAGATATACAATTAGCCTCTACATATTAACTCATATTAACTGAGCCCGGGATTACAAACTATAACTTAATACATACAGAGGGATCTGTTTGCAGGAAAAGCATTTTATAAACAAAAAGGTAAACATAAATTTGCTTTACAAAAAAAAAACGTGTGCAGTTGTACAGCTATGTTCCTGCAATTCTACCATTACATACGCCATGTTAATTATGATATCTGAGCGAAAGTGAGCACATTCGGCCATGACGGGGCGGCAGGGTAGCCTAGTGGTTAGAGCGTTGGACTAGTAACCGGAAGGTTGCAAGTTAAAATCCCCGAGTTGACAAGGTACAAATCTGTCGTTCTGCCCCTGAACAGGCAGTTAACCCACTGTTCCTAGGCCGTCATTGAAAATAAGAATTTGTTCTTAACTGACTTGCCTAGTTAAATAAAGGTAAATAAAAAAATAAAAAAATGACTACTACAAGTTTAGATAGGTGGCTAGATGAACTGGACCAGGGATAGGAAACTCCAGTCATCAGGTGCCTGATTGGTGTCACACTTTTCCCCCAGCCCCAGCTAACACACCTGACTCCAATAATCAACTAATCAGGATCTTCAGTTTAGAATGCAATTTGTTTAATCAGCTGTGTTTGCTAGAGATGGGGAAAAAGAGTGACCCTCGAGGAGTGGAGTTGACCATCCCTGGTCTAGACTAATGAAACAATATAAAAATGATTTACTGACATGGGATAATTGAGTGATTGTTAGTGAGTGACATACTGTATAAAAAGAGGAAAACTGCTGATACAACCAATTTTCTAAATTGCATTAAAGCTAACTCTATCTACTCCTAGAATAAAGCTGGTAAGTATGGATGCCCACAAGGGACATCTGGGCTGTGTGTATGTGTGTGTGTGTGTGTGTGTGTGTGTGTGTGTGTGTGTGTGTGTGTGTGTGTGTGTGTGTGTGTGTGTGTGTGTGTGTGTGTGTGTGTGTGTGTGTGTGTGTGAGTGAGAAGAACAGAGATAGGTAATATACAGTACCAGTCAAAGGTTTGGGGACACCTACTCATTCCAGGTTTAAAAAAAACATTTTTATATTTTATACATTGTAGAATAATAGTGAAGACATCAAAACTATGAAATAACACATATGGAATTGGAATTCTCTCAACCACCTTCATGAGGTAGTTACCTGGAATGCATTTCAATTAACAAGTGTGCTTTGCTAAAAGTTCATCTGTGAAATGTCTTTCCTTCTTAATGCATTTGAGCCAATCAGTTGTGTTCTGACAAGGTAGGGGTGGTATACAGAATATAGCTCTATTTGGTAAAATACTAAGTTCATATTAAGGCAAGAACAGCTCAAATAAGCAAAGACAAATGACAGGGCACCATTACTTTAAGATATGAAGGTCCGTCAATCCGGAAAATTTCAAGAACTTTGAAAGTTTCTTCAAGTGTAGTCACAAAAACCATCAAGCACTATGATGAAACTGGCTCTCATGAGGACCGCCACAGGAAAGAAAGACCCAGAGTTACCTCTGCTGCAGAGGATAAGTTCATTAGAGGTACCAGCATCAGAATCGGCAATTAACTGCACCTCAGATTGCAGCCCAAATAAATGCTTCACAGTATTCAAGTAACAGACACATCTCAACATCAAGTGTTCAGATGAGAATCAGGCCTTCATGGTCGAATTGCTGCAAAGAAACCACTACTAAAGGACACCAATAAGAAGACGAGACTTGCTTGGGCCAAGAAACACGAGCAATGGACATTAGACCGGTGGACATCTGTCCTTTGGTCTGATGAATCCAAATTTGAGATTTTTGGTTCCAACCTCCGTGTCTTTGTGAGACGCGGAGTAGGTGAATGGATGATCTCTGCATGTGTGGTTCTCACCGTGAAGCATGGAGGAGGTGGTGTGATGGTGCTTTGCTGGTGACACTGTCAGTGATTTATTTAGAATTCAAGGCACACTTAACCAGCATGGCTACCACAGCATTCTGCAGCAATACGCGATCCCATCTGGATTGCGCTTAGTGGGACTATAATTTGTTTTTCAATTTCTTATTTACAATGACGGCGTACCCCAGCCAAATCCGGACGATGCTGGGCCAATTGTGCACCGCCCTATGGGACTCCCAATCACGTCCGGATGTGATACAGCCTGGTTTAGAAGCAGGGACTGTAGTGACTCCTCTTGCACTGAGATGCGGTGCCTTAGACCGCTTCGCTACTTGGAAACCTATATGTGGGAACTCCTTCCAGACTGTTGGAAAACCATTCATGAAGCTGGTTGAGAGGATGCCAAGAGTATGCAAAGCTGTCATCAATGCAAAGGATGGCTACTTTGAATAATCTAAAATCTAAAATCTATTTTGATTTCTTTAACATTTTTTTTTGGTACTACATGAAGAGGCGACTCCGGGATGCTGACCTTCGGAGGTAGGTAGGTAGAGACGAAGGGAGAGGACGGCGGGAGGGTGTGAGAGAGAGAGAATGACAGAGCGAGGGATGAAGGAAGAGAGGGAGGTAGACAGTGATAATGTAAACTAGCTGGGAAGAAGTGTGGGGCTGACATGGCAGCATCAGATAAGCAGCTGTATGAAATGTGACTCCAGCGATAACCAACAGAGAGCCGAGCTGTCGTCACCACAGCAACGCTCTGACACACACAGCCTCTCATCGCTGCAGCGACAAGGATGAGGGTGTAAAGAGATACATCAGGTCAGGAGAGAGACTCGTTACTCAGAGGTGTCACTGAGCTCCTGCCTAGGCTGACTAGAAAAAGGTGGCTTTCCCCAACAGAAGGGGACACTGCCCACACTTTAAGTAGGCTGGCAAAGTTTTCCTTGGGCGTGCAACTGTCACCTTAGTAAGTTAAACCTTCAGCACTTTTGGGAAGTTGACATCTGTGGAAATTAAAAATGCCAAACAAACAACATTGGACTGAATAATGACAAAGCATCAAATCTCGTAATAACATCCCCTGTGGTGATTTTGGGAAGCCTGGTGTGCGTCCCAAATGGCACCCTATTCCCTATAATAGTGTACTACTTTTGAACAGTACCCATACGGCTCTGGTCAAAAGTAGTGCACTATATAGGGAACAGTCTGGTCACATAACAGGGATCATTCCAGATACTTCCAGAAAGCAGAATTCCAGGTGAAGGAGCGTGAATGGCTCCAGTGGAACCTCCTGAGTCTTGGAAAGGACATCAAATTCCTCCCTAATATACGGAAACCTTTTAAAATAATGTGAATATTTCATGCTTCCTTTGTGTGAAAGTAGAATGGTTCGCTGCCAAACATCCATAGCCACTAGTACTGATAGCCAGTTTGGCGTGTCAAACCTCGTAAATTTTACCGCCGAGCGGAGCAGGGTGCTGCTCGACAAAGCTTGTTCAGTGGATAAATCAAGTTGCTCATAAAATAAGCAGTAGGTTCTTTATGTCCGTCTGGTTTTCAGACGTTCACCTCAATCAAACAACGTCTCCAAACTGGCTGAATGCGTCCAAAATGGCTTCCCTATATATGGCTTCCCTATATATGGCTTCCCTATATATGGCTTCTTATATATGGCAGCTTAGTAACCTCTCGTTTCCCTTCTCATCTCTTCTTTCTGTGACAAAATATCTGAGGAATCATTGTGAGGAATGAATCCATGAACTCCAACATTCACTAACAGCCAATAACATGTGTCAAAAGCCAAGATAAAGTCTTTGTCAAAATACCATAAGAAATAATGACACAATTGACCAATTATTGAGAATAAATGACCTGCAATAAACAAAGTGATACATTTTGACGTATTGAGGCCAGGTACCACACCCCAATAGGGTCATATTTTAAGCTATAAATCGTTTATTAGAGTAAAAACGTTTCTAAAAGCCTAAGACTAACAGGCTGCCATAACCTGTTCTCTTCTTAACAGCTATAGTAAGATTGAAATAGAACTCCACCCTATTAAAGGGTCTGACAGCGTGCAGCCTCCTCCATCCATCCAGATCTCTGGTCTGCTGCCCTGGCCCAGCCCAAGACGGCGCACTCCTCCTGGCCTCACGTCCTACCCACCACCCTGGCTTCCCCCTGGCCTCTCACCACAACACTGTCAGAACCAGACTAACAACGACTAGCTCTCTAAACCTCTAGCTCTCTAAAGACCAGCCAGCTATCAAGTGATCTAAACTGTAATATTCTATTCTAAACTATTATATTGGGAGTCTAAATAATAACCATGCATGTCAGTAATTGTAACCTCATAACAGTTGAGGTGCCTTGAGTATAGCAGCTCTTAATAACTCAAAATAGCACTGAACTCTGAATCCGATAAAGTGCAGAAAACATTTAGGTTGAATGCATTCAGTTGTCTAACTAACTAGGCATCCCATTTCCTTTCCCCCTTCAATTCATGAATCGACACATAAAATTGTGGACTTCAAAAGTACATTTTTTGTTGTTGTTGATAGATGACTTTTCTTTTGGAGCAGCACATTCAAGAGGTATTATGAAAACCATAACCCATGAAATGAAACAGTCCTAAAATGAGAGGTAGTGTTGTGTTGAGACTGTAGTCTGCAGCCCAAATGACACCCTATTCCCTACATAGTGCACTACTTTTGACCAGAGCCTTATGGGGTGCCATTTGGGATGCAAGTCAGCTGAATGGTCTCTCTGTAGAACGTCTAGAGAGGAAACGGAATTCCATCCTAATACTCGGAAACGTTCAAATAAAGACCATAATTCAAGCTTCGTTAAGCACCAGATATTACACAACAAACAGGCCCACTGTGGATGTTGTTTTTCAGGGTTCTTTGGAGCCCAAGGAATGATTGATTGCCACACACATATTCAAACACACACACTCATATACTCACACAGAGTATTTCACCTGCTTTTCTCATCGTTAAGATAAATAATCTCCTGGAAGCTTAATAATGCGCTGTCTCTCTTGGAATAATTGGAATGGCTGGGTTGGTTTGTAGAGTATAGCAGGGTAGGTTGGCCATGAGGGCTAATGTAAGGCTGTTCATAAGGGGTAGGTGTAGCGCATAGGGGGGGGGTTCATAAGTTGGGTTATGGTGGGTTTTGCTGCCAAAAAGCCAAAGAGAGAATCCTTACCCTCACCCAATCAGAGCATAGGTCATCCCTTTCCCTCACCCAATGAGAACACAGATCCAGTGAGGTTCATCGAGCCAGGACAGACAGGACTACGAGGATCCTGGAACCTGGTTTATGAGTTTCGGACCGCCAGGGTAGAGGAATATGAAAACCAACAGCAGGACTGACAAGCCTCCCAGTTCTGACCCACACACACAAGACAGAAACCACAGCCATATTTGGATGCATACAGTAGACATAATATTCTCACAATATAATGTTCTGGCCAGAAGAATAGTACTGTCTCCATGGTAATATGGAGTGCAGGGCCAAGAGACCACATATATCCAAAAACACCATCATCATTCAATCATGGTTTGGATCAGGGTTGTGTTGTATTAGCATAGAGGATTAGTCCTTAACTTAGAACACCTCACATATAGGGTTCTCCTTGGTCTGCACTGGCCCAGAGTTTTCCTTGGTCAGGTCACAGGAAAAACTCCCGTCCAACTTATACAACCCACATAACCCAGGTACTGTATGGCCTCTAGTATCTTTATAGGCAGGCATCTAGCTGGTTCACTGAGTGATGTGATCTGTGAGATGTGTCACTCTATCACAGTAGATATGAAGTACAGTCAGTTAGTCAACCAGCATCACTGAACCGGATAGTTGAGTCTCCATCTATTGTATTAGTGTCACAGTGCCTCTCTCTTCTAAATCAGGATGCGTTAATGAGAGATTTAGTGACGTATTTGTCTGTGTCTGTGTGTACGTGTGTGTGTGTGAGAGTGTGTGTTTCTGATGACCGTCTTATGCTAGTCTCACCCCCGAAATGACAGACATCCCTAAGTTTACACCTGTAGATCAACCCCGATGACAGATTCCTGACACACACACACACACTGCTCTGAAAGACGTGTTGAATTGATGTGGGTGATGTGATGTACGTTAGTGGGTGATGTGGGTGATGTACGGGTAGCATCCCATCTTAGGGAAGCTGTACTCTTATCAAGTCTGCATCCATCCGCTTTAATTCAAATGCTCACAGGTATGTATGCTTTACTTCAAACACTCACAGGTATGTATGCTTTAATTCAAACGCTCACAGGTATGTATGCTTTAATTCAAACGCTCACAGGTATGTATGCTTTACTTCAAACACTCACAGGTATGTATGCTTTACTTCAAACGCTCACAGGTATGTATGCTTTACTTCAAACGCTCACAGGTATGTATGCTTTACTTCAAACGCTCACAGGTATGTATGCTTTACTTCAAACGCTCACAGGTATGTATGCTTTACTTCAAACACTCACAGGTATGTATGCTTTACTTCAAACTATTTAACAGGTATGTATGCTTTACTTCAAACACTCACAGGTATGTATGCTTTACTTCAAACTATTTCACAGGTATGTATGCTTTACTTCAAACACTCACAGGTATGTATGCTTTACTTCAAACTATTTCACAGGTATGTATGCTTTACTTCAAACGCTCACAGGTATGTATGCTTTACTTCAAACTATTTCACAGGTATGTATGCTTTACTTCAAACGCTCACAGGTATGTATGCTTTAATTCAAACGCTCACAGGTATGTATGCTTTACTTAAAACTATTTAACAGGTATGTATGCTTTACTTCAAACACTCACAGGTATGTATGCTTTACTTCAAACTATTTCACAGGTATGTATGCTTTACTTCAAACTATTTCACAGGTATGTATGCTTTACTTCAAACGCTCACAGGTACAGTGACAGATCTAGGAGTGTAAATAAAGAGGAGAGGGACAGATCTAGGAGTGTAAATAAAGAGGAGAGGGACAGATCTAGGAGTGTAAATAAAGAGGAGAGGGACAGATCTAGGAGTGTAAATAAAGAGGAGAGGGACAGATCTAGGAGTGTAAATAAAGAGGAGAGGGACAGATCTAGGAGTGTGGTGTAAATAAAGAGGAGAGGGGACAGATCTAGGAGTGTAAATAAAGAAAAGAGGGACAGATCTAGGAGTGTAAATAAAGAGGAGAGGGACAGATCTAGGAGTGTAAATAAAGAGGAGAGGGACAGATCTAGGAGTGTAAATAAAGAAAAGAGGGACAGATCTAGGAGTGTAAATAAAGAGGAGAGGGACAGATCTAGGAGTGTAAATAAATAGGAGAGGGGACAGATCTAGGAGTGTAAATAAATAGGAGAGGGACAGATCTAGGAGTGTAAATAAATAGGAGAGGGGACAGATCTAGGAGTGTAAATAAATAGGAGAGGGACAGATTTAGGAGTGTAAATAAATAGAAGAGGGACAGATTTAGGAGTGTAAATAAAGAGGAGAGGGACAGATCTAGGAGTGTAAATAAAGAAAAGAGGGACAGATCTAGGAGTGTAAATAAATAGGAGAGGGACAGATCTAGGAGTGTAAATAAAGAAAAGAGGGACAGATCTAGGAGTGTAAATAAAGAGGAGAGGGACAGATCTAGGAGTGTAAATAAAGAGGAGAGGGGACAGATCTAGGAGTGTAAATAAAGAGGAGAGGGGACAGATCTAGGAGTGTAAATAAAGAGGAGATGGACAGATCTAGGAGTGTGGTGTAAATAAAGAGGAGAGGGACAGATCTAGGAGTGTAAATAAAGAAAAGAGGGACAGATCTAGGAGTGTAAATAAAGAGGAGAGGGACAGATCTAGGAGTGTAAATAAAGAGGAGAGGGGACAGATCTAGGAGTGTAAATAAATAGGAGAGGGACAGATCTAGGAGTGTAAATAAAGAGGAGATGGACAGATCTAGGAGTGTGGTGTAAATAAAGAGGAGAGGGGACAGATCTAGGAGTGTAAATAAAGAGGAGAGGGACAGATCTAGGAGTGTAAATAAAGAGGAGAGGGGACAGATCTAGGAGTGTAAATAAAGAGGAGAGGGACAGATCTAGGAGTGTAAATAAAGAGGAGAGGGACAGATCTAGGAGTGTAAATAAAGAGGAGAGGGACAGATCTAGGAGTGTAAATAAAGAGGAGAGGGGACAGATCTAGGAGTGTAAATAAAGAGGAGAGGGACAGATCTAGGAGTGTAAATAAAGAGGAGAGGGACAGATTTAGGAGTGTAAATAAAGAGGAGAGGGACAGATTTAGGAGTGTAAATAAAGAGGAGAGGGACAGATTTAGGAGTGTAAATAAAGAGGAGAGGGACAGATCTAGGAGTGTAAATAAAGAGGAGGGGGACAGATCTAGGAGTGTAAATAAAGAAAAGAGGGACAGATCTAGGAGTGTAAATAAAGAGGAGAGGGACAGATCTAGGAGTGTAAATAAAGAGGAGAGGGACAGATTTAGGAGTGTAAATAAAGAGGAGAGGGACAGATCTAGGAGTGTAAATAAAGAGGAGAGGGACAGATTTAGGAGTGTAAATAAAGAGGAGAGGGACAGATTTAGGAGTGTAAATAAAGAGGAGAGGGACAGATTTAGGAGTGTAAATAAAG
This sequence comes from Oncorhynchus clarkii lewisi, assembly GCF_045791955.1. NCBI lineage: Eukaryota > Metazoa > Chordata > Actinopteri > Salmoniformes > Salmonidae > Oncorhynchus > Oncorhynchus clarkii. Next base: position 79,324,025 of record NC_092151.1, on the reverse strand, counting down.
AGGAGAGGGACAGATCTAGGAGTGTAAATAAAGAGGAGAGGGACAGATCTAGGAGTGTAAATAAAGAAAAGAGGGACAGATCTAGGAGTGTAAATAAAGAGGAGAGGGACAGATCTAGGAGTGTAAATAAAGAGGAGAGGGGACAGATCTAGGAGTGTAAATAAATAGGAGAGGGACAGATCTAGGAGTGTAAATAAATAGGAGAGGGGACAGATCTAGGAGTGTAAATAAAGAGGAGATGGACAGATCTAGGAGTGTAAATAAAGAGGAGAGGGACAGATCTAGGAGTGTAAATAAAGAGGAGAGGGACAGATCTAGGAGTGTAAATAAAGAGGAGAGGGACAGATTTAGGAGTGTAAATAAATAGGAGAGGGACAGATCTAGGAGTGTAAATAAAGAGGAGAGGGACAGATCTAGGAGTGTAAATAAAGAGGAGAGGGGACAGATCTAGGAGTGTAAATAAAGAGGAGAGGGGACAGATCTAGGAGTGTAAATAAAGAGGAGATGGACAGATCTAGGAGTGTGGTGTAAATAAAGAGGAGAGGGACAGATCTAGGAGTGTAAATAAAGAAAAGAGGGACAGATCTAGGAGTGTAAATAAAGAGGAGAGGGACAGATCTAGGAGTGTAAATAAAGAGGAGAGGGGACAGATCTAGGAGTGTAAATAAATAGGAGAGGGACAGATCTAGGAGTGTAAATAAAGAGGAGATGGACAGATCTAGGAGTGTGGTGTAAATAAAGAGGAGAGGGGACAGATCTAGGAGTGTAAATAAAGAGGAGAGGGACAGATCTAGGAGTGTAAATAAAGAGGAGAGGGGACAGATCTAGGAGTGTAAATAAAGAGGAGAGGGACAGATCTAGGAGTGTAAATAAAGAGGAGAGGGACAGATCTAGGAGTGTAAATAAAGAGGAGAGGGACAGATCTAGGAGTGTAAATAAAGAGGAGAGGGGACAGATCTAGGAGTGTAAATAAAGAGGAGAGGGACAGATCTAGGAGTGTAAATAAAGAGGAGAGGGACAGATTTAGGAGTGTAAATAAAGAGGAGAGGGACAGATTTAGGAGTGTAAATAAAGAGGAGAGGGACAGATTTAGGAGTGTAAATAAAGAGGAGAGGGACAGATCTAGGAGTGTAAATAAAGAGGAGGGGGACAGATCTAGGAGTGTAAATAAAGAAAAGAGGGACAGATCTAGGAGTGTAAATAAAGAGGAGAGGGACAGATCTAGGAGTGTAAATAAAGAGGAGAGGGACAGATTTAGGAGTGTAAATAAAGAGGAGAGGGACAGATCTAGGAGTGTAAATAAAGAGGAGAGGGACAGATTTAGGAGTGTAAATAAAGAGGAGAGGGACAGATTTAGGAGTGTAAATAAAGAGGAGAGGGACAGATTTAGGAGTGTAAATAAAGAGGAGAGGGACAGATCTAGGAGTGTAAATAAAGAGGAGAGGGACAGATCTAGGAGTGTAAATAAAGAAAAGAGGGACAGATCTAGGAGTGTAAATAAAGAGGAGAGGGACAGATCTAGGAGTGTAAATAAAGAGGAGAGGGGACAGATCTAGGAGTGTAAATAAATAGGAGAGGGACAGATCTAGGAGTGTAAATAAATAGGAGAGGGGACAGATCTAGGAGTGTAAATAAAGAGGAGATGGACAGATCTAGGAGTGTAAATAAAGAGGAGAGGGACAGATCTAGGAGTGTAAATAAAGAGGAGAGGGACAGATCTAGGAGTGTAAATAAAGAGGAGAGGGACAGATTTAGGAGTGTAAATAAATAGGAGAGGGACAGATCTAGGAGTGTAAATAAAGAGGAGAGGGACAGATCTAGGAGTGTAAATAAAGAGGAGAGGGACAGATCTAGGAGTGTAAATAAAGAGGAGAGGGGACGGATCTAGGAGTGTAAATAAAGAGGAGAGGGACAGATCTAGGAGTGTAAATAAAGAGGAGAGGGGACGGATCTAGGAGTGTAAATAAAGAAGAGAGGGGACAGATCTAGGAGTGTAAATAAAGAAAAGAGGGACAGATCTAGGAGTGTAAATAAATAGAAGAGGGACAGATCTAGGAGTGTAAATAAATAGGAGAGGGACAGATCTAGGAGTGTAAATAAAGAGGAGAGGGACAGATCTAGGAGTGTAAATAAAGAGGAGAGGGACAGATCTAGGAGTGTAAATAAAGAAAAGAGGGACAGATCTAGGAGTGTAAATAAAGAGGAGAGGGACATATCTAGGAGTGTAAATTTTTTATTTTTATTTTTTTATTTTACCTTTATTTAACCAGGCAAGTCAGTTAAGAACAAATTCTTATTTTCAATGACGGCCTGGGAACAGTGGGTTAACTGCCTGTTCAGGGGCAGAACGACAGATTTGTACCTTGTCAGCTCGGGGGTTTGAACTCACAACCTTCCGGTTACTAGTCCAACGCTCTAACCACTAGGCTACCCTGCCGCCCCAGACAGATCTAGGAGTGTAAATAAAGAGGAGCGGGACAGATCAAGGAGTGTAAATAAAGAGGAGCGGGACAGATCTAGGAATGTAAATAAAGAGGAGAGGGACAGATCTAGGATTGTAAATAAATAGGAGAGGGACAGATCTAGGAGTGTAAATAAAGAGGAGAGGGGACGGATCTAGGAGTGTAAATAAAGAGGAGAGGGACAGATCTAGGAGTGTAAATAAATAGAAGAGGGACAGATCTAGGAGTGTAAATAAATAGGAGAGGGACAGATCTAGGAGTGTAAATAAATAGGAGAGGGACAGATCTAGGAGTGTAAATAAATAGGAGAGGGACAGATCTAGGAATGTAAATAAATAGGAGAGGGACAGATCTAGGAGTGTAAATAAAGCCTGCTGTTCTCTCTCCTGCTGTTCTCTCTCCTGTTTTTACTGCATCATCCTGCTGTGTCTACAGTAGGTTATTATGGGTGAAGTGTGTTACAATAGACTTTCCTCTTCCTAATTGGTTACTGCATTTAGTACAAACAGTCAGCATTGATATTAGACAGTTAGCAACACATCTGATAGAATATCAGGTACAGTACCTATAAGTAAAGTTAGTGTTAGTGTCCGTGAAAGTGTCCATGAATGACATGATTACATTGGGTAACAAATACAGGTGTCTAGAGAGCATTTCTGTGACTGAGTTCTTAAAGGCACAAAGAGATACACCTTTCTCAATTAGTTGATAAGCCAAAGACCATATCTTACAATGAGTGAATGAATGGTCAGTGAATAGGCTGTGTATTGTATGATGTGTGGGTGGGTTGTGTTGGAGGGAATGTGTGTACGTGACTTGGATGAACTGTAATTTTCACGTACATATTACTCATGGTGGGAACACCTTAGTCTCTGAGCTGTGTGACTGTAGGCCCAATCCAGAGCTGTCAATCAAATGACAGCAGAGAAGAATAATCTCCTGTTCATACCTGTGCCAACCCCGATGACATCATCAAATTAGTGACATCACAAAACAGGTTTCATTCCCCAACATTCTGAGAAATACATTCTTGGCTTCATCCGATAACTTGAAACTCTTAAATCATCTCGCTATTCAATGTGTCGTTAATCAAACCCAGTGACACACAAGGTAATGCTCAGAGACAAAGAGATAGATAGGCTGTTTATCACATTATCTTTTTTGGGCAGGCATCAAACCGCTCCTTTTAACGGGTATGAGAAACAGAGACTAGAGAGGTTTCCATAAAATAATGTCATCCACAATTAAACACTAATCTGTCTCTCCCTCTCTAACAAACCAAGCTCAACTAACCACCGTCTCACTGTCCACCTGACTGTTGCATCACTGTCTACCTGACTGTAGTCTCACTGTCTACCTGACTGTAGTCTCACTGTCTACCTGACTGTAGTCTCACTGTCTACTTGACTGTAGTCTTACTGTCTACCTGACTGTAGTCTCACTGTCTAACTGACTGTAGTCTCACTGTCTACCTGACTGTTGTCTCACTGTCTACCTAACTGTAGTCTCACTGTCTACCTGGCTGTAGTCTCACTGTCTACCTGACTGTAGTCTCACTGTCTACCTGACTGTAGTCTCACTGTCTACCTGACTGTTGTCTCACTGTCTACCTGACTGTTGCATCACTGTCTACCTGACTGTTGCATCACTGTCTACTTGACTGTTGCATCACTGTCTACCTGACTGTTGTAAAACTGTCTACCTGACTGTTGTCTCACTGTCTACCTGACTGTTGTCTCATATCATTCTGACAGTCAGTAGAGACACTAGCAGAGAGAAAGAGATACAGAAAGGAGGAGAAGTTAGAACCAGAGCAACAGGTATAGAGGAAAGGGAGAGAAAGGGCCGTGGGGTGAGACAGAGATGCAGCTTGAGCCCCACCCTCTTCAATATATATATTAACAAATTGGCGAGGGCACTAGAACAGTCTGCAACACCCGGCCTCACCCAACTAGAAGTCAAATGTCTACTGTTTGCTGATGATCTGGTGCTTCTGTCCCTAACCAAGGAGGACCTAAAGCAGCACCTAGATCATCTGCACAGATTCTGTCAGGCCCTGACAGTAACCTCAAAAGATACAGTTGCCAGGACCAAAAATACAAATTTCATCTAGACATCGTTGCCCTAGAGCACACAAAAAAACTAAACATAGAGTTGAAGTCTGAAGTTTACATACACCTTAGCCAAATACATTTAAACTCAGTTTTTCACAATTCCTGACATTTAATCCTTGTAAAAATGATCTGTTTTAGGCCAGTTAGGATCAACACTTTATTTTAAGAATCTGAAATGTCAGAATAATAGTAGAGAGAATGATTTATTTCAGCTTTAATTTCTTTCATCACATTCCCAGTGGGTCAGAAGTTTACATACTCTCAATTAGTATTTGATAGCAGTGCTTTTAAATGGTTTAACGTCGGTCAAACATTTCGGGTAGCCTTCCACAAGCTTCCCACAATAAGTTGGGTGAATTTTGGCCCATTCCTCCTGACAGAGCTGGTGTAACTGAGTCAGGTTTGTAGGCCTCCTTGCTCGCACACGACTTTCAGTTCTGCCCACACATTTTTTATAGGATTGAGGTCAGGGCTTTATGATGGCCACTCCAATACCTTGACTTTGTTTTTCCTCTTTGTCCCCATGTACAGTTGCAAACTGTAGTCTGGCTTTTTTTATGGCAGTTTTGAAGCAGTGGCTTCTTCCTTGCTGAGCAGCCTTTCAGGTTATCTCGATATAGGACTAGATTTACTGTGGATATAGATACTTTTGTACCCATTTCCTCCAGCATCTTCACAAGGTCCTTTGCTGTTGTTCTGGGATTGATTTGCACTTTTAGCACCAAAGTATGTTCATCTCTAGGAGACAGAACGCGTCTCCTTCCTGAGCGGTATGAGCATACTGTTGTTTGTACTATTGTACTACTCAGCCTAAAAATCAGCACCACAGGTAATTTACACAAAGCTGTGAACGATATGAGCGAAAAGGAAAGAAGGGCCTTCTATGCCATTAAAAATAACATAACATTTGACATACCTTATTAGGATTTGGCTAAAAATATTTGAATCAGTTATGGAACCCATTGTCCTTTATGCTTGTGAGGTCTGGGGTCCGCTAACCAATCAAGAATTCACAAAATGGGACAAACACCAAATTGAGACTGCATGCAGAATTCTGCAAAAATATCCTCAGTGTACAACGTAAAACATCAAAATAATGCATGCAGAGCAGAATTAGGCCAATATCCCAGAAAAGAGTAGTTAAATTCTACAACCACCTAAAAGGAAGTGATTCCCAAACCTTCCATAACAAAGCCATCACCTACAGAGAGATGAACCTGGAGAAGAATCCCCTAAGCAAGCTGGTCCTGGGGCTCTGTTCACAAACACAAACAGAGCCCCAGGACAGCAAAATAATTAGACCCAACTAAACCATGAGAAAACAAAAAGATAATTACTTGACACATTGGAATGAATTCACAAAAAAACCCATTGCAAACTAGAACATATTTTTTATCCCTTTACACTTGTGTGTATAAGGTAGTAGTTTTGGAATTACTCGTTGGTTATTACTGCATTGTCGGAACTAGAAGCACAAGCATTTCGCTACACTCACATTAACATCTGGTAACAATGTGTATGTGACAAATAAATGAGATTTTGATTTAATTTGAATGGTATATAAATATAAAAAAATAAAAAAATATTTGGCAAATCGGTGCCCAAAAATACCAATTTCCGATTATTATGAAAACTTGAAATTACATTCCAATTAATCGGTCGAGCTCTAGTGTGCAATCACAGCAGCAAGATTTGTAACCTGTTGCCACAAGAAAAGGGCAACCAGTGAAGAACAAACACCATTGTAAATACAACCCATATTTATGTTTATTTATTTTCCCTTTTGTACTTGAACTATTTACACATCATTACAACACTGTATTTAGACAGAACAATACTTTTGAAATGTCTTTATACCTTGGGAACCTTTGTGAGTGTAATGTTTACTGCACATTTGTATTGTTTATTTCACTTTTGTATATTATCTACTCCACTTGCTTTGGCAATGTTAACACATGTTTCCCATGCCAATAAAGCCCTTAAATTGAAATTGAATTGTAGAAAAATACAGACCGAGAGAAAAGGAGACAACTTCCCATTTATCACCCCCCTCATCCCTCCTCCATCTGCCTGAGGGCCTTGAGGCAAACCACAGAGCTGAGCTGTCAATCACCACACAGCAGTTTATGCCCACAGCGACACATGAACTTGGAAATATGATGCATTAACACACACACGCACACATACACACACACACAAAGTATTTTTGATACACTCATACAGACACAATGTTCACAGTATTCCAACTAACCCTAAACCTTCTCTTATCTCCATTTCTGCAGAGACAAACAAGTGAGAATCTCATCAGCTGTGACTTTCTTTCCCTAACCTCCAATTCTCTGTCCACCCATCAGAGGTCTTATCACAGTTGTCATTAACAATCACATCCAACAGAAATAAACAGCACACACCACTTAAATACCATCTCCATGACAACCAGAATTATAAAACATAAACCATTAAGCGATGAGCACAAAAATAAACCCCACCTGAACACTTGTACGCTGTCCTGTACTCTAGACTGTTTGTCTGAGCTCAATCTGAACCAACCACTGGGACTAGCTGTGTCTTGTACTGTGATGGAGAAAGCCTAGAGTGAATGACAGCTCCATCACCTGAATTAAAGGTTAACAGATAGCAGTGGATAGACTACAGTTTATGGTTCAGGCAGTTTGGCTGAGAGTCAACGTGTGGAAACTCTCTCTTATTCCACACAGAATGACTTCTAACCATTTTACGGTTTTAAATTGACCTATCAGCAAATATCAAGGGCTAGGCTATACTCCCTAACTAACAACACTACCTTCAATTTCACATATACACTGAATATACAAAACATTAAGAACACCTGCTCTTTCCATGACAGACTGACAAGGTGAATCCACTTTAATCAGTGTAGATGGAGAGGAGGAGACGGGTTAAAGAAGGATTTTTAAGCCTTGAGACATGGATTGTGTACGTGTGCCATTTAGAGGGTGAATGGGCAAAACAAAAAATGTAAGTTCATTTGAACAGGGTATGGTAGTAAATGCCAGGTGTACCGGTTTATGTCAAGAACTGCAATGTTGCTGGGTTTTTCACGCTCTAGAGTTTCCTGTGTGTATCAAGCACAGTCCACCACACAAAAGACATCCAGCCAACTTGACACAATTGTGGGAAGAATTGAAGACAACATGGGCCAGCATTCTCTCTACGGTACATGTATCAGTCACCCTCGACAACACCACCAGACCAGAACACACCTGCTCTCTCCCTCTGTGCATACTCCCCCTTATCTACATCTCCCCTCCGCTGTCCCGGGGGGCTGGAGAGACGAATTATGAGCTCATGTCAGACACACATTAACACACAGCCTGGGGACACACTCACATACAGTATATAAATAGGTTACAGACACACTCACATACAGTATATCAATATGTTACAGACACACTCACATACAGTATATAAATATGTTACAGACACACTCACATACAGTATACAGTTGAAGTCGGAAGTTTACATATAGTTTACATATACAGTGCCTTGCGAAAGTATTCGGCCCCCTTGAACTTTGCGACCTTTTGCCACATTTCAGGCTTCAAACATAAAGATATAAAACTGTATTTTTTTGTGAAGAATCAACAACAATCAAACACAATCAACAATCAACAAGAATCAAACACAATCATGAAGTGGAACGACATTTATTGGATATTTCAAACTTTTTTAACAAATCAAAAACTGAAAAATTGGGCGTGCAAAATTATTCAGCCCCCTTAAGTTAATACTTTGTAGCGCCACCTTTTGCTGCGATTACAGCTGTAAGTCGCTTGGGGTATGTCTCTATCAGTTTTGCACATCGAGAGACTGACATTTTTTCCCATTCCTCCTTGCAAAACAGTTCGAGCTCAGTGAGCTTGGATGGAGAGCATTTGTGAACAGCAGTTTTCAGTTCTTTCCACAGATTGTCGATTGGATTCAGTTCTGGACTTTGACTTGGCCATTCTAACACCTAGATATGTTTATTTTTGAACCATTCCATTGTAGATTTTGCTTTATGTTTTGGATCATGGTCTTGTTGGAAGACAAATCTCCGTCCCAGTCTCAGGTCTTTTGCAGACTCCATCAGGTTTTCTTCCAGAATGGTCCTGTATTTGGCTCCATCCATCTTCCCATCAATTTTAACCATCTTCCCTGTCCCTGCTGAAGAAAAGCAGGCCCAAACCATGATGCTGCCACCACCATGTTTGACAGTGGGGATGGTGTGTTCAGGGTGATGAGCTGTGTTGCTTTTACGCCAAACATAACGTGTTGCATTGTTGCCAAAAAGTTCAATTTTGGTTTCATCTGACCAGAGCAACTTCTTCCACATGTTTGGTGTGTCGCCCAGGTGGCTTGTGGCAAACTTTAAACAACACTTTTTATGGATATCTTTAAGAAATGGCTTTCTTCTTGCCACTCTTCCATAAAGGCCAGATTTGTGCAATATACGACTGATTGTTGTCCTATGGACAGAGTCTCCCACCTCAGCTGTAGATCTCTGCAGTTCATCCAGAGTGATCATGGGCCTCTTGGCTGCATCTCTGATCAGTCTTCTCCTTGTATGAGCTGAAAGTTTAGAGGGACGGCCAGGTCTTGGTAGATTTGCAGTGGTCTGATACTCCTTCCATTTCAATATTATCGCTTGCACAGTGCTCCTTGGGATGTTTAAAGCTTGGGAAATATTTTTGTATCCAAATCCGGCTTTAAACTTCTTCACAACAGTATCTCGGACCTGCCTGGTGTGTTCCTTGTTCTTCATGATGCTCTCTGCGCTTTTAACGGACCTCTGAGACTATCACAGTGCAGGTGCATTTATACGGAGACTTGATTACACACAGGTGGATTGTATTTATCATCATTAGTCATTTAGGTCAACATTGGATCATTCAGAGATCCTCACTGAACTTCTGGAGAGAGTTTGCTGCACTGAAAGTAAAGGGGCTGAATAATTTTGCACGCCCAATTTTTCAGTTTTTGATTTGTTAAAAAAGTTTGAAATATCCAATAAATGTCGTTCCACTTCATGATTGTGTCCCACTTGTTGTTGATTCTTCACAAAATAATACAGTTTTATATCTTTATGTTTGAAGCCTGAAATGTGGCAAAAGGTCGCAAAGTTCAAGGGGGCCGAATACTTTCGCAAGGCACTGTACTTAGGTTGGTCATTAAAACTCGTTTTTCAACCACTCCACAAATTTCTTATTAACTTCTCTAGGGTAGAGGGCAGCATTTGGAATTTTGGATGAAAAGCGTGCCCAAATCAAACTGCCGTCTACTCAGGCCCAGAAGATAGGATATGCATATGGCTTCTTCCTTGCTGAGCGGCCTTTCAGGTTGTCGATATAGGACTCGTTTTACTGTGGATATAGATACTTGTGTACCTGTTTCCTCCAGCATCTTCACAAGGTCCTTTGCTGTTGTTCTGGGATTGATTTGCACTTTTCGCACCAAGCTATGTTCATCTCTAGGAGACAGAACGCGTCTCCTTCCTGAGTGGTATGATGGCTGCATGGTCACATGGTGTTTATACTTGCCTACTATTGTTTGTACAGATGAACGTGGTACCTTCAGGTGTTTGAAAATTGCCACCAAGGATGAACCAGACTTGTGGAGGTCTACAATTTTTTTTCTGAGGTCTTGGCTGATTTCTTTCGATTTTCCCATGATGTCAAGCAAAGAGGCACTGACCTTGAAGGTAGGCCTTGAAATACATCCACAGGTACACCTCCAATTGACTCAACTGATGTCAATTAGCCAATCAGAAGCTTCTAAAGTCATGACATAATCTTCTGGAATTTTCCAAGCTGTTTAAAGGCACAGTCAACTTAGTGTATGTAAACTCCTTACTCACTGGAATTGCGATACAGTCAATTATAAGTGAAATATATATGCAGTTGAAGTCGGAAGTTTACACACACTTAGGTTGGAGTCATTAAAACTCATTTTTCAACCACTCCACAAATTTCTTGTTAACAAACTATAGTTTTGGCAAGTCGGTTAGGACATCTACTTTGTGCATGACACAAGTCATTTTTCCCACAATTGTTTACAGAGAGATGATTTCACTTATAATTCACTGTCAAAGTGAATTATAATTCACATTCAAATTATAATTCAATTATAATTCACATTCAAAGTCTTGCGATACATTTTCAAGACGATTTATGTCAAAACTGAAACTAGACCTCTCATGAACATTCAATGTCATCTTGGTAAGCAACTCCAGCGTATATTTGGCCTTGTGTTTTAGGTTATTGTCCTGCTGAAAGGTGAATTAATCTCCCAGTGTCTGTTGGAAAGTAGACAACCAGGTTTTCCTCTAGGATTTTGCCTGTGCTTAGCTCTATTCAATTTATTTTATCCCAAAACAATACCTAGTCCTTGCCGATGACAACCATAGCCATAACATGATGCAGCCACCACCATGCTTGAAAATATGAATACTGGTACTCAGTGATGTGTTGGATTTGACCTAAACATACCGCTTTGTATTCAGGACATAAAGTTAATTTCTTTGCCAGATTTTTTTGCAGGGTTACTTTAGTGCCTTATTGCTAACAGGATACATGTTTAAGAATATTTGTATTCTGTACCGGCTTCCTTCTTTTCAATCTGTCATTTAGGTTAGTATTGTGGAGTAACTACTATGTTGTTGATCCATCCTCAGTTTTCTCCTGTCACAGCCTTTAAACTCTGTAACTGTTTTAAAGTCACCATTGACCTCATGGTGAAATCCCTGAGCAGTTTCCTTCCTCTCCTGTAACTGAGTTAGGAAGGACACCTGTATCTTTGTAGTGACTTGGTGTATTGATACACCATCCAAATTGTAATTAATAACTTCACCATGCTCAAAGGGATATTCATTGTCTGCTTTATTATTATTTTTTACCCATCTACCAATAGGTGCCTGTCGTTGCAAGGCATAGGAAAACATACCTGGTATTTATGGCTTAATCTGTGTTTGAAATTCACTGTTCGACCTTACAGATAATTGTATGTGTGGGGTACAGAGATGAGGTACTTATTTTGTGACTTATTAAGCACATTTTTACTCCTGAACTTATGTATTCTTGCTATAACAAAGGGGTTGAATACTTATTGACTCAAGACATTTCAGCTTTTCATTTTTAATTCATTGGTAAAAATGTCTAAAAACATTATTCCACGTTGACATTATGGGGTATTGTGTTTTAGCCAAGTGACACAAAATCTAAATTAATACATTTTAAATTCAGGCTGTAACACAACAAAATGTGGAAAAAGTCAAGTGGTGTGAATAACTTAGCTGTGCTAGTCACTTTTTCAATCACATTCTTGTTTGACTGAGTATTGTATCCTGACCCTTGATACATGCTCTCACACGCATGCACACACACACACACACACACACACACACACACACACACACACACACACACACACACACACACACACACACACACACACACACACACACACACACACACACACACACACACACACACGATGACAGGTACTTCCAGTTGAAAAGGGGAACAATGCTAAGCCGCAGGAGCAGTGTCAAGCACACTTCCTGTCTCAGGGGTCAGAGGCTAAATGCTCCTCATTCTCTCCTCTTTCTCTTTAAATACTCTTATAACCTGCCTTCTTTTACCTGGAGTTACTGAGGGGAGGGAGAGAGAGTGAAAAGACACCCACAAAGACAAGGAGAGCAAGAGTGCAAATAATCAAGAATCCTCAAACTGTACAATTCCCTTCTCTTCCTCTCCTCACCCCCCTGGATCTCTGTGATCATGTGTCCAAGTGTAAACTTTCTCTACCCAGTTCAACCAGTCTGTTTTACATCCATAACTAACTAAACGTCCTGCTCCTATTTCATCTCCAGTCTATAAGAGAGAGGACAGACAGTGGTTCCCTCCGGCATCTACTTTCTCTCCCCAGACAGAGTACTTCATCCCCAGGTGTGTGTGGAAGTCCATCCCATCCATCAGTCACCAGTGATTCCTCTATAATCCTGCAGCATCACTCAGATGGGTCCTAATCCTCCAGGGCCATCTCATAGTTCAGATGGTCCTGCAGTTTAAACACTACCCTAATCCTGTCCCAAACACCCTGGGGCAATGCTACACCCCCCCCCCAGGGGAACCCCCGGACCCCCCCAGGGCACAGTGATGACAGAGGGATCTCTTTATCTCCATGTCTAGCTCTCCCCCTTTTGGATATCACCCTCCCCCCTCGCTCCCAACACAGTTCATCTTACAGAATCTGAGACGGTTCTTCACTCAACACAGAAAGACCTGCCGCAAACTGACCAATAAAATAAGGAATACATCTAACTCACAGTACACATGTAATAAGACCACAACCGTAGAGTGTTGCGTGTCTCAATATGGCTTGACTTTCAGCATGTATTGACAGGATATTCATTACCTTCAGAGAAGACAACCAGCTATTTCCAGCTGTTAAGAAAGCAACACAATAAGAGAGAGGGGGAGCTGGACCTACAGATGTCTACTGATCATGTTAAGGCTGATATGGTCCCACACACAATCCCCGGAGAGCAGAACAGTAAACACTGATATTATAATTCTATTAAAGAGCTGAACGCCAGGTATGGGGAGCAGGAAATCATGTGTTGAAAGAATAACAACCTTCAGTCATGTATTAAAGGGAATATCAGGCTATGAGCATGATACAAACATCCCATACTGTTCACTCCCTGCATTTCTCTGTCTGTAACATTATAATCACAAAAGACCCGTAGATGGACTGAAACAAAGTCACACACCCCATCAGACAGCTCAGCTGTACCTGTTGTTTTAAACTGAGCTGTCGGAGGCATTTGCCTGCTCTATAGAAGGACCCTAAAAGTGAGACAGGTCAGGTTGGTGCATTACCACTTCATCATCATCATCATCATCACTCACTCACACACACACACACACACACACACACACACACACACACACACACACACACACACACACACACACACACACACACACACACACACACACACACACACACACACACACACACGACTCACCACTTCAGTAGGACGGTAGTACTTGGAGTCCACCTTCACATGAATCACCCCTGTCTCCTGGCAACGACCAACCTCGTTCTCATCTTTCCCCTCCCACCTGGAGACAGATTGAGAGAGAGAGAGAGAGAGAGAGAGAAAGAGAGAGAGAGATAGAGAGAGAGAGAGAGAGAGAGAGAGAGAGAGAGAGAGAAGAATGGTAAGAGATAAAGTGAGAATAAGAGAAAGAAAGAGGAAGAGGAGTAATGGAGGGAGAGAAATAAAGATTGAGAGAGAGGGGAGGAATGGAGGGAGAGAAAGAGAGGGGGAGGAATGGAGGGAGACAAAGAGAGGGGGAGGAATGGAGGGAGACAAAGAGAGAGAGGAATGGAGGGACAGAAACAGGAATGGAGGGAGAGAAAGAGAGAGAGGAATGGAGGGACAGAAAGAGGAATGGAGGGAGAGAAAGAGAGAGAGGAATGGAGGGACAGAAAGAGGAATGGAGGGAGAGAAAGAGAGAGAGGAATGGAGGGACAGAAAGAGGAATGGAGGGAGAGAAAGAGAGAGAGGAATAGAGGGACAGAAACAGGAATGGCGGGAGAGAAAGAGAGAGGAATGGAGGGACAGAAAGAGGAATGGAGGGAGAGAAAGAGAGAGAGTGAGAGAGAAAGGGAGATGTTCATCAGTAAATTGAGTGAAGGGCAACTCATAAACCACAGCTGTCCTGGGGTCTACCTCTTCTTCCCCCTCTATCACTCTTTAGATTTTATATTTCCCTCTTCCTCCTTCCTTCCTTTCGGTGTCTGTAGCAGACAAAACATGTCACTGACATCTGTCTGAATGACCAGTCTGTATCACAACGTCTGCAATGATCTGCTTGTACTACAACATCTCTGTAAGAATGATCTACCTGTACTACAACATCTCTGTCTGAATGATCTACCTGTACTACAACATCTCTGTCTGAATGATCTACCTGTACTACAACATCTCTGTCTGAATGATCTACCTGTACTACAACATCTCTGTCTGAATGATCTACCTGTACTACAACATCTCTGTCTGAATGATCTGCCTGTACTACAACATCTCTGTCTGAATGATCTACCTGTACTACAACATATCTGTCTGAATGATCTACCTGTACTACAACATCTCTGTCTGAATGATCTGCCTGTACTACAACATCTCTGTCTGAATGATCTACCTGTACTACAAGATGGTGTGAATGTATACACACATATTACATTCGCAGGTGTGTATGTCTGACTTCGTACATCTCTGACGACTGATGTGTGTGTTGTGAGTATGTGTGTGCATGCATGTGTGTGTGTGTGTGAATATACTCACACAATGGTCTTGCCCACATGTTTGAAGGACTTCTCCACAAACTCCCTGACACTATGGACCTCCCCCGTCGCTATGACAAGGTCCTCTGGCTCCTCCTGCTGAAGCATCAGCCACATAGCCTGAGAGAGAGAGAGAGAGAGAGAGAGAGAGAGAGAGAGAGAGAGAGAGAGAGAGAGAGAGAGAAAGAGAGTGAGAAAGAGATAGAGAGAGAGAGAGAGATAGATGGGGGGAGAGAGAGAGAGAGATGGGGGGAGGGGGAGAGAGAGAGAAAGGGGGGGAGAGATAGAGAGAGAGAGATGGAGATGGGGAGAGAGAGGGAGGGAGAGAGATGGAGAGAGATAGGGAGAGAGAGATAGAGGGGGAGGGAGAGAGAGATAGAGAGTAAGGGAGAGAGAAAGAGAGAGAGAGAGATGGAGAGAGAGGGAGGAGAGGTTAAACATATCACTGCTAGATCAGAGACAAACAGAGAGTGACACGTGATTGGTCACACAGATTGGAGTAGAACCAACATGTTCCTGTATCTGACAGAAAGGAAGTGAACCTGTGACCTCAGAGAGGGGCGTCCGCACCAACCATACCTCTGTCCTGACGTCACTGCAAAGGCTCATGGGGCACGTACCGTGGGAAAGGAGGAGAGAGAGCTCCCAGAAGCCCTTTGCACTGGCACACACACTCTCACATAGTATTTTATAATTCAAACACACTTTCGCATAGTATTCTAATTGTCTTACAAACACGCACAACGCTTGCATAGTATTTATTTTTAGACAGACAGACAGACAGACAGACAGACAGACAGACAGACAGACAGACAGACAGACAGACAGACAGGACAGGACAGAGAGGACAGACAGGACAGACAGGACAGACAGACAGACTCCCATATAATGTTCACTTTCAAACAGACCTACTTTCTGAGATGATGTTGCTCTACAGGGATAAAAACAGTAAGATCAACCATCTTGACTTCTTGTTGTGTTCAGACTTGATCTCCAAGCCCTGATCTGGTCCATACAGAGCACAATTATTATTAGTCTATATCTCCCAGATGAAAGCTGATAGTCCTGGGTCTGAGCTGCACTATATTAAACAGTCAGATGTGCATCCCAAATGGCACTCTATTTCCTTTATAGTGAACTATTTTTGACCAGGGCCTATGGGTAGTAGTGCACTATAAAGGGAATAGGGTGCCATTTGAGAGACAGTCAGAGAGGGTCTATACAGATGATGATTCCATAATATTTATGGTGAACTTGAGCCAAGAGGTCAGATCAGTTGACCCCTAACACATCCACCCTGATTACAGGGAGAGAGAAACACACACACACATGCAAAATATGCACACACGGGCGGACGGACTGATGTATTCACACACACCCTTCAGATTCCTGATGCTTAGAGCAGAATTCCAGACGGCAGACTAGGTACTGTAGGTGTGTGTGTGTGAGTGGCTGGAGTTGGCTGGTGTGGGTCCAGATTCCTACTTAGCTGACTAACACTCCTGCATCTCTCTGTTTCTCCTCTCAACACAGCTCTCTGAAGAGCACATCAGCATGCTTTATGGGCTGTAGCTGTGTGTGTGTGTGTGTGTGTGTGTGTGTGTGTGTGTGTGTGTGTGTGTGTGTGTGTGTGTGTGTGTAATAAGCCCATCAGCACGTTTAATGCGGTGCAGTTGGACACAGCAGCAGTTGGCCGTCTCGCTCCACACATTTGATCTCTTCTCCCTCTGCTCAAATTCTCACGCCGTGTATAAATCACTACCAGAATGAGATAACAGACCGCCACACCGTGTATAAATCACTACCAGAATGAGATAACAGACCGCCACACCGTGTATAAATCACTACCAGAATGAGATAACAGAACGCCACACCGTGTATAAATCACTACCAGAATGAGATAACAGACCGCCACACCGTGTATAAATCACTACCAGAATGAGATAACAGACCGCCACACCGTGTATAAATCACTACCAGAATGAGATAACAGACCGCCACACCGTGTATAAATCACTACCAGAATGAGATAACAGACCGCCACACCGTGTATAAATCACTACCAGAATGAGATAACAGACCGCCACACCGTGTATAAATCACTACCAGAATGAGATAAAGACCGCCACACCGTGTATAAATCACTACCAGAATGAGATAACAGACCGCCACACCGTGTATAAATCACTACCAGAATGAGATAACAGACCGCCACACCGTGTATAAATCACTACCAGAATGAGATAACAGACCGCCACACCGTGTATAAATCACTACCAGAATGAGATAACAGACCGCCACACCGTGTATAAATCACTACCAGAATGAGATAACAGACCGCCACACCGTGTATAAATCACTACCAGAATGAGATAACAGACCGCCACACCGTGTATAAATCACTACCAGAATGAGATAACAGACCGCCACACCGTGTATAAATCACTACCAGAATGAGATAACAGACCGCCACACCGTGTATAAATCACTACCAGAATGAGATAAAGACCGCCACACCGTGTATAAATCACTACCAGAATGAGATAACAGACCGCCACACCGTGTATAAATCACTACCAGAATGAGATAACAGACCGCCACACCGTGTATAAATCACTACCAGAATGAGATAACAGACCGCCACACCGTGTATAAATCACTACCAGAATGAGATAACAGACCGCCACACCGTGTATAAATCACTACCAGAATGAGATAACAGACCGCCACACCGTGTATAAATCACTACCAGAATGAGATAACAGACCGCCACACCGTGTATAAATCACTACCAGAATGAGATAACAGACCGCCACACCGTGTATAAATCACTACCAGAATGAGATAACAGACCGCCACACCGTGTATAAATCACTACCAGAATGAGATAACAGAACGCCACACCGTGTATAAATCACTACCAGAATGAGATAACAGACCGCCACACCGTGTATAAATCACTACCAGAATGAGATAACAGACCGCCACACCGTGTATAAATCACTACCAGAATGAGATAACAGACCGCCACACCGTGTATAAATCACTACCAGAATGAGATAACAGACCGCCACACCGTGTATAAATCACTACCAGAATGAGATAACAGACCGCCACACATGCACTCACACCTGGAGAAGAGACTAAACCGTCTCTGTCTCGTATTAGATGCTCAGTCTCAATAAACCATTGCTGTTTCCCAGTAGTTCTCTCTCTCTCTCCCTCTCTCTCTCTCTCTCTCTCTCTGTGTGTGTGTGTGTGTCAGATGCCCCCTGTGAGGTGTGTATGCATGTGTGTGTAGGGAGGTGGGACGTTGAGTGTCAACACTGTCCCTCCTCAGCGGTGATGATGGAATGTTCATTACCCATAATTCCCCTGGGGTTCGGAGGCGGCTGTGTCTGGGGCACGTTTGGGGTCACCTGGCTACTGGGCTGATAGGTCCCCTGAGCCTAACTCCTGACCTCTCACCCTGTGACCCCTAATGGCCTTCCCAGACTGCCACACTAGAGACCAGCCAATATCTGTGTATGATTGACAGACTGGTTAATCTATACATCAGGGTATGCTTCTGTCCAATTTCTCTGTTCTTCCGTGAACTGTGTGTGTGTGTGTGTGTGTGTGTGTGTGTGTTTCTGTGTGTGTGTGTGTGTGTGTGTGTGTGTGTGTGTGTGTGTGTGTGTGTGTGTGTGTGTGTGTGTGTGTGTGTGTAATGCAGATTCATTGATTTCAGTGTTGAATGACTCAGACCCTTGTTTGATTGGGAATATCATCAGCAACAGGAAGCAAGTTCCTGACTAAGTCTGCCACATTTTAAGGAATCGGGACTGTGGCCACATGACCAGAAATCTCCATCCTCATGTGGCTAGAATACATTATTATCACAGGAAAGACTAAAGTATCAAACACAGTGACATCAATGCAGTAATAGTTTTTTGATCATTTGACTGGTGGCTTATTTTGAATCCAAATAAAAGCGCTAATTCACAGTACTGTTCCTTCCCCTCTGGGCTCTATTGATAAATGTAGAACAGAGTGAACTGAATGTGTGTGATGATTATATGTGTGTGTCTGTGATGATGTACTTTGGGAATGAAGGTCAGTGTGTCTCTCAGCCAGAGAAAATGTTTACTACAGGAGTTGAGTGATGTGCTGTACACTATTTTTTTTTACCAGGATAAGTAATAAATATGCTAACGTGAACGCCTGCCTGCGTCTCCTTCCCCACTTCCTCCAACCCCCCTCTCTCAGGGTTGATGTGCATCATTAGCTGGCTGATAAACTGCTGTAAGGTTCACACAGAGCTCTCTTTCCTGTGCACATGACTTGACCATTCCCTGAACTCCACCTCCTCCCCTCTACACCCACCCTAGCTCTGGCCAAACCTCTACCCCTCCACCTCCACCTCCACCCCTCTACACCCACCCTAGCTCTGGCCAAACCTCTACCCCTCCACCTCCACCCCTCTACACCCACCCTAGCTCTGGCCAAACCTCTACCCCTCCACCTCCACCCCTCTACACCCACCCTAGCTCTGGCCAAACCTCTACCCCTCCACCTCCACCCCTCTACACCCACCCTAGCTCTGGCCAAACCTCTACCCCTCCACCTCCACCCCCTTCACCCACCCTAGCTCTGGCCAAACCACTACCCCTCCACCTCCGCCCCTCTACATCCACCCAGCTCTGGCCAAACCTCTACCCCTCCACATCCACCCCTCTACACCCACCCTAGCTCTGGCCAAACCTCTACCCCTCCACCTCCACCCCTCTACACCCACCCAGCTCTGGCCAAACACCAGTGTGGTGGAGAGAGATGCTGGCCTCTCTCCCATCTCATAACACCAGTGTGGTGGAGAGAGATGCTGGCCTCTCTCCCATCTCATAACACCAGTGTGGTGGAGAGAGATGCTGGCCTCTCTCCCATCTCATAACACCAGTGTGGTGGAGAGAGATGCTAGCCTCTCTCCCATCTCATAACACCAGTGTGGTGGAGAGAGATGCTGGCCTCTCTCCCATCTCATAACACCAGTGTGGAGGAGAGAGATGCTGGCCTCTCTCCCATCTCATAACACCAGTGTGGTGGAGAGATGCTGGCCTCTCTCCCATCTCATAACACCAGTGTGGAGGAGAGAGATGCTGGCCTCTCTCCCATCTCATAACACCAGTGTGGTGGAGAGAGATGCTGGCCTCTCTCCCATCTCATAGCACCAGTATTCAGCCTTACTACTGCCTAACTGTACTCTGCCCGAAAGTCATCTCACTCACAGTTACATCATCCACTAAGGGTCTGGGTTTCTGGAGAGTGTATCACTTCACAACTGTGAAAATGGATCCTGTGCAAAGGAAGGCCTCTTTAACTTTATAATCTACCTGAAACCGTATAGAGTCTGTATTGTTATTGAGACATTGACTTCAAACCTATCCGTTTTGTGATAAATAATCCATATTTACATAAATTTGTCATGAAGGAATATGGTCCCAGGGCCTTACATTTCCTTTCCCAGAGCACTAGGTACCAATAAAGTTTTTTTGAAAAGTCTTGGATCATAACAGATGCAGCCCCAGCCTGCCAGCTCCACCCCTAACTACTGATAGGAGACTAAGATTAAAGACTTAACTTTACAAAATCACTCATACTGACACACACACACACACGCACGCACGCGCACACACACAAACACACAAACACACACACACACACACACACACACACACACACACACACACACACACACACACACACACACACTCTTACCAACGTTGCCAGCTAAAAGCATGTTCTAGCTCAAGCCTAATGGACGTCATACGTTACTGTTATCAGCACGAACCTGCGGACCGACATCCATCATGGCAACCGTTTCCTGGATACGCCTGCAATCAGCGGCCGCCATCTTGTACCCAGATTAGGCAAATAGTATTAAAATTACAGCTCCAAAATGGAGTCATGGAGCCAGGGCCTCAATAGCTGAAATATCATATGACCCAAGCCTGATAACCTCCTCCTAGTATATTGTAGAGAAACACTGTGCTGCTCTCTTTACCCCCCCCCCCCCCTCAGCAGGCATAAGTCATATGTGAGTAGGAAGGGGGTTAAGACCTCATATTCTACCTAAGTCAGGGCACTTTACATGCTGTACAGAAATGTATCCTGCATCAATCATGGCTGCTTTCCCATATATTTCCAGCACAAGAGGCAGTCCCTATATAGTATGCTCACTAACTCTCTAGGTCCTGAATCCAAACCGGTCTGGAACCAGATTCTCTGCTGAATGGAGTGAGTCATGACTGCAATTAGCAGCTGTCAATCAAGTGTTTTCACACAGGCCTACACATAGCCTGGGACCAGAGCTGTTTGTGCAGTCTGGCCAACTCCTATGATTGCTGGTGTGACAATGACCATAGGAATTGGAAAGACAGCACAAAGAGATCTGGGACCAGGCTAAGGTGAACCAGGGTGAAGTGATAAGAGAGGAGTAGACTGGTCCAGTCTTGGCAGGACATTGTGTTCTCAGTGACATACAGGTATTGAAAAGATGAGCATATTTGGCACAAAGAGTCAATAAAGATGGGATAAAGAGTAAGTGCTGCATCTTTGATGTTCGTGAGTGAGTGAGTGTGCGTGCGTTAGTGAGTGTGTGTGCGTGAGTGAGTGAGTGTGTGTGCGTGAGTGTGCATGCGTGAGTGTGTGTGCGTGAGTGAGTGAGTGTGCATGCGTGAGTGAGTGTGTGTGCATGCGTGAGTGAGTGTGTGTGAGTGAGTGAGTGTGCATGCGTGAGTGAGTGTGTGTGAGTGAGTGTGCATGCGTGAGTGAGTGTGTGTGCGTGAGTGAGTGTGTGTGCATGAGTGAGTGTGTGTGCGTGAGTGAGTGTGCATGCGTGAGTGAGTGACTGTGCGTGAGTGAGTGTGCGTGAGTGTGTGTGCGTGAGTGAGTGGGTGTGCGTGAGAGAGTGTGTGTGCGTGAGTGAGTGTGCATGCGTGAGTGAGTGTGTGTGCGTGAGTGAGTGTGCATGCGTGAGTGAGTGTGTGTGCGTGAGTGAGTGTGCATGCGTGAGTGAGTGTGTGTGCGTGAGTGAGTGTGTGTGCATGAGTGAGTGAGTGAGAGTGCGGGAGTGAGTGAGTGAGTGTGTGTGCGTGAGTGAGTGTGTGCGTGAGTGAGTGTGCGTGCGTGAGTGAGTGAGTGTGTGTGCGTGAGTGAGTGAGTGAGTGTGTGTGCGTGAGTGAGTGTGCATGCGTGAGTGAGTGTGTGTGCGTGAGTGAGTGAGTGTGCATGCGTGAGTGTGAGTGAGTGTGTGTGCGTGAGTGAGTGTGCATGCGTGAGTGAGTGTGCGCGAGTGAGTGAGTGTGCATGCGTGAGTGTGAGTGAGTGTGCATGCGTGAGTGAGTGTGTGTGCGTGAGTGTGTGTGAGTGAGTGTGTGTGTGCGTGAGTGTGCATGCGTGAGTGAGTGAGTGTGCATGCGTGAGTGAGTGTGTGTGCGTGAGTGTGCATGCGTGAGTGAGTGTGTGTGCGTGAGTGAGTGAGTGTGCATGCGTGAGTGAGTGTGTGTGCGTGAGTGAGTGTGCATGCGTGAGTGAGTGTGTGTGCGTGAGTGAGTGAGTGTGCGTGAGTGTGCGTGCGTGAGTGAGTGTGCGTGCGTGAGTGAGTGTGCATGCGTGAGTGAGTGTGTGTGAGTGTGCGTGCGTGAGTGAGTGTGCATGAGTGAGTGTGCGTGAGTGAGTGAGTGAGTGTGCGTGAGTGAGTGTGCGTGCGTGAGTGAGTGTGCGTGCGTGCGTGAGTGAGTGTGCGTGAGTGAGTGAGTGTGCGTGAGTGAGTGTGCGTGCGTGAGTGAGTGTGCGTGAGTGAGTGTGCGTGCGTGAGTGTTCGTGAGTGAGTGTGCGTGAGTGAATGTGCGTGCGTGAGTGAGTGATCCAACTGAGGAATAGAGTGGAGCGGACATGAGGAACTGAGGAATAGAGTGGAGCGGACATGAGGAACTGAGGAATAGAGTGGAGCGGACATGAGGAACTGAGGAATAGAGTGGAGCGGACATGAGGAACTGAGGAATAGAGTGGAGCGGACATGAGGAACTGAGGAATAGAGTGGAGCGGACATGAGGAACTGAGGAATAGAGTGGAGCGGACATGAGGAACTGAGGAATAGAGTGGAGCGGACATGAGGAACTGAGGAATAGAGTGGAGCGGACATGAGGAACTGAGGAATAGAGTGGAGCGGACATGAGGAACTGAGGAATAGAGTGGAGCGGACATGAGGAACTGAGGAATAGAGTGGAGCGGACATGAGGAACTGAGGAATAGAGTGGAGCGGACATGAGGAACTGAGGAATAGAGTGGAGCGGACATGAGGAACTGAGGAATAGAGTGGAGCGGACATGAGGAACTGAGGAATAGAGTGGAGCGGACATGAGGAACTGAGGAATAGAGTGGAGCGGACATGAGGAACTGAGGAATAATGTGGAGCGGACATGAGGAACTGAGGAATAGAGTGGAGCGGACATGAGGAACTGAGGAATAGAGTGGAGCGGACATGAGGAACTGAGGAATAGAGTGGAGCGGACATGAGGAACTGAGGAATAGAGTGGAGCGGACATGAGGAACTGAGGAATAGAGTGGAGCGGACATGTCCGACAGTTGTTCTTTGTCTGGTGGTTCTTCCCGTGCTCAACTAGCTGGATTAACAACAGTGATACACACACAAACCACACACACACCCTCCTCACTCACTCACTCACTACAGTTGTCACCCTAAGGGCTGTGTCAGGTTTGCTTGTAACCATGTAGATATGCAAAGCACCTGGAGAAATTCAGAGCTTTAATAAACATCCATACAATAGATCATTATAAAGGACAAAGCACCTGATTTTATGGTGACTTGGCCACCCTGCCTAGCCACTACATGACTACTAAGTCATGTCATATTTATATATTTAGTCCTAGTCCTAACAGAGTCATTTAAAATGGTTTAAAAACATGTTAGGCAGTGTTTAGCCAGTGAGACACAGAGCCCACTCTCTATACCTGCACCGCTCTGATTCAACATTTCAGTTGAATGCATTCAGTTGTACAGCTGACTAGGTATCCCCCTTCCCTTCATGTATACAACATGTCATTTATAGTGTATGGAAAAGTCAGGAACCCCTTTGAGGGTAAATTCTACCATCAAATAGATATGCTGATATTCCAATAATTCCTCATATTCGGTATAGGTTCCACTCCCTCAGGTGGGTTCTATTTCCCAGAAAGCTCATTCATACATCTGATGTATTGCCTCTATAGAACATAGTCCATACCATGATCTACCATAAGCACCGATCAGGTCTAAACACCATCATTGACTGTTATTTAATAATAATTATATAGCTTTTCAAACCAGACAGTCAGAGATAGGTTACTTTGAACAATTCTGATTGAGGGCAAGAGACAGGAGACAGAGAGGAGAAAGACTGGAGAGAGACCGGAGAGAAAGACAGGAGAGAGAGGAGAAAGACTGGAGAGAGACCGGAGAGAAAGACAGGAGAGAGACCGGAGAGAAAGACAGGAGAGAGAGGAGAAAGGCTGGAGAGAGACTGGAGAGAAAGACAGGAGAGAGAGGAGAAAGACTGGAGAGAGACCGGAGAGAAAGACAGGAGAGAGAGAGGGGAGAGAGCGAAACAGGAGAGAGCGAGACAGGAGAGAGGGGAGAGAAACAAGAGAGAGAGAGGAGAGAGACAAACTTAAGGAAAGATTTGACTCTGTACACACTCAGTGAGCACAGCCTTGCTATTAAGAAAGGCAGCCGTAGGCAGACCTGGCTCTCAAGAGAAGACAGGCTATGTGCACACTGCCCACATAAAAAGGTGGAAACTGAGCTGCACTTCCTAACCTCCTGCTAAATGTATGACCATATTAGAGACACATATTTCCCTCAGATTACATAGACCCACAAAGAATTAGAAAACAAATCCAATTTTGATAAACTCCCATATCTATTGGGTGAAATTCCACAGTGTGCCATCACAGCAGCAAGATTTGTGACCTGTTGCCACAAGAAAAGGGAAACCAGTGAAGAACAAACACCATTGTAAATACAACCTATATTTATGTTATTTATTTGACATTTTGTACATAAACTATTTGCTCATTGTTACAACACTGTATATAGACATAATATGACTAGGGTTGCACATTTTGGGAATATTCAGAGGTGGAAACTTTCCGTGGGAATTAACAGGAATATATGGGAATTAATGGGAATATATGCAAATTAATATTAATACCATTTAAATGTAGATGTTTTTTGTATTGGATATATTTACCATATAATATGGAGACAGAAACATAAACCTCTTACCTTGTCATAAGTAGACATAATTGCAAATGATTAAATCCTTCCAATAGAAATAAAAAAACTATCTAGTAACAAATTGAACTTTAATTAAATGAGTTGACTCTTCACATGGGATGATTTCACTGAACAACAAAAGAAAGGGAATATTAAATGATCCCCAACTATCCACCGCATCTCCCAAGAACGCTTTCAATATACATCTGTAAAATGTTAGTCTAGAAACTAAAGCTTTGGTTGTCTTCCTCTCAGGTTTCCATGTCTTCTCCCTGAACCTCCTCAATGTCCACCTCTTGGACATCAGACTCTGAGGCCTCATCTTCACTGTCACTTTCCAACCTTGTTGAGGATGGCTCGTTGTCAGGCTCAAAAAGCCTCAAATTTGCCCGGATGGCCACCAACCTTTCAACCCTTGTATTGGTCAGCCTGTTGCGTGCTTTGGTGTGTGTGTTCCCAAACGAGGACCGGTTGCGCTCTGATGTGGCTGATGTTGGTGGGATTTGTAGGATGATGGAGGCCTCAGATCCACAAAGTCCCTTCCACCAGGTGGCTGATAAGATATGTTGGCACGAGCCATATTGCATCTTCACCCCAAAGCCCTTGCTTGGAAGTGTACTTCGCCAGACTGCCATGAACCTTGCCCTCATCCAGAGACAAGCCTTGTTGGACTCTGCACCAGACAGGATGCTCTTGCCAGCATACTTGGGGTCAAACATGTATGCTGCGGTGTGTATGGGCTTCAGACAGAAGCTTTTTGATATATTTCAGAACTGCAGTTTCCTCTGCTTGGAGCAACAGTGAAGTGGGCAGGGCAGTACGAATTTTGTCTCTTACATCTGCAAGCAGAGTCTGAACATCAGACAGGATGGCATTGTCTCTCTCAATCTGTGAAATGGCTACTGCTATAGGTTTCAGGAGTTTCACACTGCTTACCACTCTCTCCCAAAATACATCATCCAGGAGGATCCTATTGATGGGGCTGTCCATATGAGCAGACTGTGATATGGCCATTTCTTGAAGAGACTCCTTCCCCTCCAGGAGACTGTCAAACATGATGACAACACCACCCCAATGGGTGTTGCTGGGCAACTTCAATGTGGTGCTCTTATTCTTCTCACTTTGCTAGGTGAGGTAGATTGCTGCTATAACTTGATGACTCTTCACATACCAAACCATTTCCTTGGCTCTCTTGTAGAGTGTATCCATTGTTTTCAGTGACATGATGTCCTTGAGGAGCAAATTCAATGCATGAGCAGCACAGCCAATGGGTAGGAATCCTCTAATTTAGTTAAAGCAGCCTTCATGTTCGCAGCATTGTCTGTCACCAGTGCAAATACCTTCTGTGGTCCAAGGTCCTTGATGCCTGCCTTCAGCTCATCTGCAATGTAGAGACCGGTGTGTCTGTTGTCCCTTGTGTCTGTGCTCTTGTAGAATACTGGTTGAGGGGTGGAGATGTTGTTAATTATTCATTGCTCACAAACATTCGACCACCCATCAGTGATGATTGTAATACAGTCTACTTTCTCTATGATTTGCTTGACCTTCACTTGAACTCTGTTGAACTCTGCATCCAGTAAATTAGTTGATAAAGCATGTCTGTTTGGAGGGGTGTATGCTGGGTGAAGGACATTCAGAAATCTCTTCCAATACACATTGCCTGTGAGCATCAGAGGTGTACCAGTTGCATACACAGCTCAAGCAAGACATTCATCAGCATTTCTCTGACTACATTCCCCCATTGAGTCAAAAAAACTTCTGATTCCAGGAGGACCATGAGCTGTTGCTATCGATAAGGTGTTTGAGTCATAATTTTCACCTCGAATAGAAGTAGAGGGACTTTTTTCAGAGGTTGCTTGTTGTGAGCACTGAGGGAACTTTATGCACTTGGCCAGATGATTCTGCATCTTTGTTGCAATTTTCAAATATAATTTGGCACAGTATTAGCAAATGTACACAGCTTTTCCTTCTACATTATCTGCAGTGAAATGTCTCCACATATCAGATAGTGCCCGTGGCATTTTCCTGTAAAGATTAGAAAATAATTGTAAAAAAATATATATATAGTGCTTCTACACCTGCATTGCTTGCTGTTTGGGGTTTTAGGCTGGGTTTCTGTACAGCACTTTGATATATCAGCTGATGTAAGAATAGTAATATAAATACATTTGATTTGAAATACAATTCCATGTACAGATAAATAGTTAAGTAGTTAGATAAAACAACTCCTTTGTAAGATACATGTTTTAAAATGAAACATGTATGGAAACAGGTGAATTAACGCTCAAGCAAGCTAAAACCCACATGGTAGCAAAAACTAATTAGCAGAAATTGTTAACAAGTTAGAAATGATTTAAACACACTTTGCTGTAGGCTACTATTTACTAGTTAACAAAAAATCATGCATGTAAAATATATTCACCCCACCCAGTATTGTTCTTCAAAGGGGGTGACACTCTTGACCCAAACTGCTACAGACCTATATCTATCCTACCATGCCTTTCTAAGGTCTTCGAAAGCCAAGTCAACAAACAGATTACCGACCATTTTGAATCTCACCATACCTTCTCTGCTATGCAATCTGGTTTCAGAGCTGGTCATGGGTGCACCTCAGCCACGCTCAAGGTCCTAAATTATATATTAACCGCCATCGATAAGAAACATTACTGTGCAGCCGTATTCATTGATCTGGCCAAGGCTTTCGACTCTGTCAATCACCACATCCTCATCGGCAGACTCGACAGCCTTGGTTTCTCAAATGATGGCCTCGCCTGGTTCACCAACTACTTCTCTGATAGAGTTCAGTGTGTCAAATCGGAGGGTCTGCTGTCCGGACCTCTGGCCGTCTCTATGGGGGTGCCACAGGGTTCAATTCTTGGACCGACTCTTTTCTCTGTATACATCAATGAGGTCGCTCTTGCTGCTGGTGAGTCTCTGATCCACCTCTACGCAGACGACACCATTCTGTATACTTCTGGCTTGGACACTGTGTTAACAACCCTCCAGGCAAGCTTCAATGCCATACAACTCTCCTTCCGTGGCCTCCAATTGCTCTTAAATACAAGTAAAACTAAATGCATGCTCTTCAACCGATCGCTACCTGTACCTACCCGCCTGTCCAACATTACTACTCTGGACGGCTCCGACTTAGAATACGTGGACAACTACAAATACTTAGGTGTCTGGTTAGACTGTAAACTCTCCTTCCAGACCCATATCAAACATCTCCAATCCAAAGTTAAATATAGAATTGGCTTCCTATTTCGCAACAAAGCATCCTTCACTCATGCTGCCAAACATACCCTTGTAAAACTGACCATCCTACCAATCCTCGACTTTGGCGATGTCATTTACAAAATAGCCTCCAATACCCTACTCAACAAATTGGATGCAGTCTATCACAGTGCAATCCGTTTTGTCACCAAAGCCCCATTTACTACCCACCATTGCGACCTGTACGCTCTCGTTGGCTGGCCCTCGCTTCATACTCGTCGCCAAACCCACTGTCTCCATGTTATCTACAAGACCCTGCTAGGTAAAGTCCCCCCTTATCTCAGCTCGCTGGTCACCATTGCATCTCCCATCTGTAGCACACGCTCCAGCAGGTATATCTCTCTAGTCACCCCCAAAACCAATTCTTTCTTTGGCCGCCTCTCCTTCCAGTTCTCTGCTGCCAATGACTGGAACGAACTACAAAAATCTCTGAAACTGGAAACACTTATCTCCCTCACTAGCTTTAAGCACCAACTGTCAGAGCAGCTCACAGATTACTGCACCTGTACATAGCCCACCTATAATTTAGCCCAAACAACTACCTCTTTCCCTACTGTATTTAATTAATTTATTTATTTTGCTCCTTTGCACCCCCATTATTTTTATTTCTACTTTGCACATTCTCCCATTGCAAATCTACCATTCCAGTGTTTTACTTGCTATATTGTATCTACTTCGCCACCATGGCCTTTTTTTGCCTTTACCTCCCTTATCTCAGCTCATTTGCTCACATCGTATATAGACTTGTTTATACTGTATTATTGACTGTATGTTTGTTTTACTCCATGTGTAACTCTGTGTCGTTGTATGTGTCGAACTGCTTTGCTTTATCTTGGCCAGGTCGCAATTGTAAATGAGAACTTGTTCTCAACTTGCCTACCTGGTTAAATAAAGGTGAAATAAAAATAAATAAAAAATTGTAATCAAAACTTACCAGAAAGCATGTAGTCCTTGGCTCAGACAGTGTAGTAGGGTGTGCTCAATAGCATCTCATTAGTGTGCAAGATCTTTTTCACTCCGGAAGCTTTATCTGGACACGGTTCGTCAGGACCTCCAACAGCCAAAGCTAAGTAGTAACATTAACATGATGCCTTCTAATTGCAGTCGCTGTACTCATAATATACAGGAGAACAATCGCCTTACGGCGAGGATAGCTGTGCTACAAGCCCAGCTTCAGACGCAATCGTTAGGCAAGGGTAATTTCAGTGTAGGAAAGGATGAAACAGCGTCTGTGCCACCAGTAAGTACAGATAGTAGTATAAATCCCCTGGCACAGTCCCTGCAGCCGGACAACTTTCTCACGGTTTCTGGAAGGAAATGCTGTAGGAATGCTCAACCGGTGTCGCTCATTCAGCGGACAGAAACTTTCAACCGGTTTTCCCCATTAAGCAGCGAGTCGGAGTCAGAGGCCGAGCCTTCTCTTGTCTCTACTCCTCCCGTTATGGGGTCTGAGACGCCGAAGCTTCCCACCATTAGCTCTGACAAATTGAAAACTCTAGTCATTGGCGACTCCATTACCCGCAGTATTAGACTTAAATTGAATCATCCAGCGATCATACACTGTTTACCGGGGGGCAGGGCTACCGACGTTAAGGCTAATCTGAAGATGGTGCTGGCTAAAGCTAAAACTGGCGAGTGTAGAGAGTATAGAGATATTGTTATCCACGTCGGCACCAACGATGTTAGGGACTGTGACGAACATTGACGAATATGCTGATTCGGTGTGCGAGTTCATTAGAACGTGCGTTGAAGATGTCGTTCCCATAGCCACGATTAAAACATTCCCTAACCAGAAACCATGGATTGATGGCAACATTCGTGTAAAACTGAAAGCGCGAACCACTGCTTTTAATCAGGGCAAGGTGTCTGGTAACATGACCGAATACAAACAGTGCAGCTATTCCCTCCGCAAGGCTATCAAACAAGCTAAGCGCCAGAACAGAGACAAAGTAGAATCTCAATTCAACGGCTCAGACACAAGAGGCATGTGGCAGGGTCTACAGTCAATCACGGACTACAGGAAGAAATCCAGCCCAGTCACGGACCAGGATGTCTTGCTCCCAGGCAGACTAAATAACTTTTTTGCCCGCTTTGAGGACAATACAGTGCCACTGACACGGCCTGCAACGAAAACATGCGGTCTCTCCTTCACTGCAGCCGAGGTGAGTAAGACATTTAAACGTGTTAACCCTCGCAAGGCTGCAGGCCCAGACGGCATCCCCAGCCGCGCCCTCAGAGCATGCGCAGACCAGCTGGCCGGTGTGTTTACGGACATATTCAATCAATCCCTATACCAGTCTGCTGTTCCCACATGCTTCAAGAGGGCCACCATTGTTCCTGTTCCCAAGAAAGCTAAGGTAACTGAGCTAAACGACTACCGCCCCGTAGCACTCACATCCGTCATCATGAAGTGCTTTGAGAGACTAGTCAAGGACCATATCACCTCCACCCTACCTGACACCCGAGACCCACTCCAATTTGCTTACCACCCAAATAGGTCCACAGACGATGCAATCTCAACCACACTGCACACTGCCCTAACCCATCTGGACAAGAGGAATACCTATGTGAGAATGCTGTTCATCGACTACAGCTCGGCATTCAACACCATAGTACCCTACAAGCTCGTCATCAAGCTCGAGACCCTGGGTCTCGACCCCGCCCTGTGCAACTGGGTACTGGACTTCCTGATGGGCCGCCCCCAGGTGGTGAGGGTAGGCAACAACATCTCCACCCCGCTGATCCTCAACACTGGGGCCCCACAAGGGTGCGTTCTGAGCCCTCTCCTGTACTCCCTGTTCACCCACGACTGCGTGGCCACGCACGCCTCCAACTCAATCATCAAGTTTGCGGACGACACAACAGTGGTAGGCTTGATTACCAACAACGACGAGACGGCCTACAGGGAGGAGGTGAGGGCCCTCGGAGTGTGGTGTCAGGAAAATAACCTCACACTCAACGTCAACAAAACTAAGGAGATGATTGTGGACTTCAGGAAACAGCAGAGGGAACACCCCCCTATCCACATCGACCACATCGATGGAACAGTAGTGGAGAGGGTAGCAAGTTTTAAGTTCCTCGGCATACACATCACAGACAAACTGAATTGGTCCACTCACACAGACAGCATCGTGAAGAAGGCGCAGCAGCGCCTCTTCAACCTCAGGAGGCTGAAGAAATTTGGCTTGTCACCAAAAGCACTCACAAACTTCTACAGATGCACAATCGAGAGCATCCTGGCGGGCTGTATCACCGCCTGGTATGGCAACTGCACCTCCCTCAACCGTAAGGCTCTCCAGAGGGTAGTGAGGTCTGTACAACGCATCACCGGGGGCAAACTACCTGCCCTCCAGGACACCTACACCACCCGATGTCACAGGAAGGCCATAAAGATCATCAAGGACAACAACCACCCGAGCCACTGCCTGTTCACCCCGCTATCATCCAGAAGGCGAGGTCAGTACAGGTGCATCAAAGCTGGGACCAAGAGACTGAAAAACAGCTTCTATCTCAAGGCCATCAGACTGTTAAACAGCCACCACTAACACTGAGTGGCTGCTGCCAACACACTGACACTGACTCAACTCCAGCCACTTTAATAATGGGAATTGATGGGAAATGATGTAAATTTATCACTAGCCACTTTAAACAATGCTACCTTATATAATGTTACTTACCCTACATTATTCATCTCATATGCATACGTATATACTGTACTCTATATCATCGACTGTATCCTTATGTAATACATGTATCACTAGCCACTTTAAACTATGCCACTTTGTTTACATACTCATCTCATTTGTACATACTGTACTCGATACCATCTACTGTATCTTGCCTATGCTGCTCTGTACCATCACTCATTCATATATCCTTATGTACATATTCTTTATCCCCTTACACTGTGTACAAGACAGTAGTTTTGGAATTGTTAGTTAGATTACTTGTTATTACTGCATTGTCGGAACTAGAAGCACAAGCATTTCGCTACACTCGCATTAACATCTGCTAACCATGTGTATGTGACAAATAAAATTTGATTTGATTTGATTTGAAACAGTCAGAGATCACCAAGCGCAACATAGCTTCAGCGTGTAAATCAGCTAGAAAGATGTGTCGGCATCGAGTAATTGTCTCTGGCCCCCTCCCAGTTAGGGGGAGTGATGAGCTCTACAGCAGAGTCTCACAACTCAATCGCTGGTTGAAAACTGTTTTCTGCCCCTCCCAAAATATAGAATTTGTAGATAATTGGCCCTCTTTCTGGGACTCACCCACAAACAGGACCAAGCCTGACCTGCTGAGGAGTGACGGACTCCATCCTAGCTGGAGGGGTGCTCTCATTTTATCTACCAACATAGACAGGGCTCTAACTCCTCTAGCTCCACAATGAAATAGGGTGCAGGCCAGGCAGCAGGCTGTTAGCCAGCCTGCCAGCATAGTGGAGTCTGCCACTAGCACAGTCAGTGTAGTCAGCTCAGCTATCACCATTGAGACCGTGTCTGTGCCTCGACCTAGGTTGGGCAAAACTAAACATGGCGGTGTTCGCCTTAGCAATCTCACTAGGATAAAGACCACCTCCATTCCTGTCATTATTGAAAGAGATCATGATACCTCACATCTCAAAATAGGGCTACTTAATGTTAGATCCCTTACTTCAAAGGCAGTTATAGTCAATGAACTAATCACTGATCATAATCTTGATGTGATTGGCCTGACTGAAACATGGCTTAAGCCTGATGAATTGACTGTGTTAAATGAGGCCTCACCTCCTGGCTACACTAGTGACCATATCCCCCGTGCATCCCGCAAAGGCGGAGGTGTTGCTAACATTTACGATAGCAAATTTCAATTTACAAAAAAAAAAAAATGACGTTTTTGTCTTTTGAGCTTCTAGTCATGAACTCTATGCAGCCTACTCAATCACTTTTTATAGCTACTGTTTACAGGCCTCCTGGGCCATATACAGCGTTCCTCACTGAGTTCCCTGAATTCCTATCGGACCTTGTAGTCATAGCAGATAATATTCTAATCTTTGGTGACTTTAATATTCACATGGAAAAGTCCACAGACCCACTCCAAAAGGCTTTCGGAGCCATCATCGACTCAGTGGGTTTTGTCCAACATGTCTCTGGACCCACTCACTGTCACAGTCATACTCTGGACCTAGTTTTGTCCCATGGAATAAATGTTGTGGATCTTAATGTTTTTCCTCATAATCCTGGACTATCGGACCACCATTTTATTACGTTTGCAATTGCAACAAATAATCTGCTCAGACCCCAACCAAGGATCATCAAAAGTCGTGCTATAAATTCACAGACAACACAAAGATTCCTTGATGTCCTTCCAGATTCCCTCTGTCTACCCAAGGACGCCAGAGGACAAAAATCAGTTAACCACCTAACTGAGGAACTCAATTTAACCTTGCGCAATACCCTAGATGCAGTTGCACCCCTAAAAACTAAAAACATTTCTCGTAAGAAACTAGCTCCCTGGTACACAGAAAATACCCGAGCCCTGAAGCAAGCTTCCAGAAAATTGGAACGGAAACGGCGCCACACCAAACTTGGAGTCTTCTGACTAGACAGTACCGTGCAGTACCGAAGAGCCCTTACTGCTGCTTGATCATCCTATTTTTCTAACTTAATTGAGGAAAATAAGAACAATCCGAAATTCCTTTTTGATACTGTCGCAAAGCTAACTAAAAAGCAGCGTTCCCCAAGAGAGGATGGCTTTCACTTTAGCAGTGATAAATTCATGAACTGCTTTGAGGAAAAGATCATGATTATTAGAAAGCAAATTACGGACTCCTCTTTAAATCTGCATATTCCGTCAAAGCTCAGTTGTCCTGAGTCTGCACAACTCTGCCAGGACCTAGGATCAAGAGAGACGCTCAAGTGAGTGACAGGAAAGTGAGAGACAGGAAAGAGAGTGACAGGAAAGAGAGAGACGGGAAAGAGAGAGACGGGAAAGAGAGAGACAGGAAAGAGAGTGAGGAGAGAGACGGGAGAGAGAGAGACAGGAAAGAGAGTGACAGGAAAGAGAGAGAAGGGAAAGAGACGGGAAAGAGAGTGACAGAAAAGAGAGAGACAGGAAAGAG
The DNA here is from genome assembly GCF_045791955.1 of Oncorhynchus clarkii lewisi. Taxonomy (NCBI): domain Eukaryota; kingdom Metazoa; phylum Chordata; class Actinopteri; order Salmoniformes; family Salmonidae; genus Oncorhynchus; species Oncorhynchus clarkii. The sequence goes on along the minus strand of NC_092151.1, from coordinate 79,289,384 downwards.
AGAGACGGGAAAGAGAGTGACAGGAAAGAGAGTGACAGGGAAGAGAGTGACAGGAAAGAGAGTGACAGGAAAGAGAGTGACAGGAAAGAGAGAGACAGGAAAGAGAGAGACAGGAAAGAGAGTGACAGAAAAGAGATGGGAAAGAAAGAGACAGGAAAGAGAGTGACGGGAAAGAGAGAGACAGGAAAGAGAGTGACAGGAAAGAGAGAGA